>NC_141045.1:10150000-10252500 GCF_052040795.2 Danio rerio | reverse complement strand
ATATGTTTCACGCAGTGGATGCCCTTCCACTGGGAAACATCCATACACACTCATTTACACACATACACTATGGACAATTTAGCCTACCCAATTCACCTATACCACCTGTCTTTTGATTTGTGGGGGAAACCGGAGCACCCGGAGGAAACCCACGTGAACACGGAGAGAACATGCAAACTCCACAGAGAAATGCCAACTGACCCAGCCGAGGCTCAAACCAGTGACCTTCTTGCTGTGAGGCGATTGTGCAACCCACTGCGCCACCGCGTCACCAAACTTTTAATTTTTTTCATAATTGTAAGCTGTCTTTTATTTTGTAATTTACTCTTGTCTTTCCATTTCCTGCCCTGCTTCCCCCCATGTGCTCCTTTGTATACGTGTCATGTTTCTAAAGGTTGATTTAGTCTAGTCTTGTTCTTCATTGGTTATCCTTGTCATATGTCTGGTTTCTCTTTGGTTGTTTCATGTCATGTGATCTTTAGTGTTGGATGTATAAGCAATATCACATAACTAGCAGTGCGATATGGATGTATATCAGCACTGGTGGAAGGCTTAGTGTCCCAACAGTGATGATACACAGCCATATCGCACTGCTACGAGTATGATATTGCGTTTATACAACAGTTCGATAGCATAATCGTGTGTATAAAATAGAAAATCAAACATGGAGAGTCTAAAAACCCTTTTGTATTAGGAACTACTTTCTTCCGCCATTCATTCACATCTCCAGCTGACATCAGAACAGCAGAAGCCGTTCCTAATTCACAAACGTCACTCTATAGCTAGCATTTGAATGATTCTCTAGTGTAATGTCTAAATTGACAAAACAGGTGATTTTGCTGACATTTAAAGATTATAAGGTTGAGCGTGACATAAAATGATATCAATCTACAGAGATATCTCCCTACAGTATTGCAGTCTACAAAATGTCTCTGTTGCAATCTGGATATAACAATAATTAACCCGAAATAACCAACAAAATCACTACCAGATTCCTATTGTGTTTGCAATAAGGGCAAAACACATGCTGGCATTTCTTCTTTTTTTCTGCCAACACAACACACATTACTGATATACAAGTCCCATCTCACACTCAATACACTACAATTATATGGTATAAATACAGCACTACAGCATACAAAAGAGAGCGATCTACTTAGTACATCACTTACAAGTTCATTAATGACTTAATCGGCTGTAGTTGCGCTGTTTTAATCTTCTAAGGGCTTATTATGTGGTCCTGTTTCCATCTTGTGGATAGACAACATCAACAGCCTTTGGTCTACTCATTATGACAGGCTTATGGCCGCCGACGCGCTGTCTCTCAGAAATGAGAAATATTTAAAAATAGGCACTATCCTTATAAATAAACTGCATAGTTGCAATCTAAACAACTACATTCTTGACAAAAATGACTTAAAAGTACATTATGTCACCCAACAGCAGCAATTTTTGTCCTTTGAAAAACTGTGTCCTTTGCATGTTGCTGTATGTGGGCAGAGTAATACACAAGGGTGAAGGGTTAAGAGGCTGGATAATAGAGGGCATGCTTGTAGTGTTAAATTGAATTTAAAGGTTTATGACTTTCATTCTATATTAGCTATAGATTCTCACCATTAATTCAAATCATACAATAAAAAAATAAAACTTATTGGACAAACTCAATTTAATTTAAGGCAACAGTTTTATGCAATTTATTTGTTATGCGCCACTTAAAATAAATGCAATTTACTTAATTAAATACAATTGATTTGTTATGTTTTGTCAACATAGTTTTCATCCAGTAAATCATTTTAATTTAAATCAATTTAATCTGATAGTAGATGAGATTTTAATAAACCGATTATTGTTTAATTATCTCCTCAACAGAACTAATGTCATTTTATTTGTATATTTTGCTATAATATTTATTTTTAAAAAAAAGTTTTTAATAATATTTACAGTTGAAAACAGAAGTTTACATACACTGTATAAAAAGGCACATAACCATTTAAAAAGTAGTCAGATGTTAATGTGGCTAAACTTTTTTCTCGTTTAGGTAAGTTAGGATTATCAAATTTGTTTCTGTTATGCTTAATAGCAGAATAATGAGAGAGATATTTTTGATGAAATTGTTATAACTTTTCTTGAAAGTCAAGTTTACATTCAATAAGATTATTATACCTCTGAAAAAGCTTAGATGATGATGTCAAGGTTTTGGAAGTTTCTGATTGGCTAATTGACAACATTTGAGTTAACTGGAGGCACAGCTGTAGAATAGTATTTAAGAAAAACCTCAAACACACTGCTTCCTTGTGTGACAACATGGGAAAATCAACAAGCCAGAATCAACAAAAAAGCCAGATTACAATTAGCTAAATTACACTGGGAAAAGAATAATTTTTGGAGACATGTCCTGTGGTCTGATGGAACTAAGATTGAACTGTCTGGCCATAATGACCAGTATTACATTTGGAGGACAAAGGGGAAAAAGCTTACAAGCCTAGGAACAACATCCCAAATATGGGGGCGGCAGCATTATGTTGTGGGGCTGTTTTGCTGCAGGAGGGACTGGTCCACTTCACAGCATAGATGGCATCATAAAGAAAGAACATTATGTAGAAATACTGAAGCAACATCTCATAACATCAGCCAGGACATTAAAACTTGACCACAAATGGGTCTTCCAAACAGACCATGACCCTAAGCATACTGCCAAATTAGCTAAAATGAGCTTTAAATACAACAGAGTGAATGTTTTGGAGTGGCCATCACTAAGCCCTGAACTCAATCCTGTAGAGAATTTGTGGGCAGAGTTGAAAAGGCTTGTGTGAGCAAGACAACAAATCTGACTCTGTTACACCAATTCTGTCAGGAGGGATGGGCCAAAATTCCTTTTTAACTATTGTGAAAAGCTTGTGGAAGGGTCCCCAAAACATTTGACCAAGGATATATAGTTTAAAAGCAAAGCTAAAAAGTACCAAGGAAATGTGTGTAAACTTTTGACTGTCTAAAAATAAAAAAAAAACGTATCTAAATTTTCTGGGATTTAGCAAATGTAAATCATTTAGGTAATCCTAACGAACCTAAAACTTTAAATGTTTAGTATGACTTACCATCAGACTTTTTTTTTTTTAAATGGTAATGTTTCTTTTTTTTTAGAGTGTATGTAAACTTCTGATTTCAACTGTACTTGCTAATTGACATAATTTACATGGAACAAATACTAATCCATCAGAAAGCATGCAGATCACAAAGTCCTTGGCTTGCATTTTACAAATCAAATCAATTCAGCTAAAATAGTGTTTAATTATCTAAAAAATTTAATAAAATCTTAAGCAAACTGCCAGCCAATGTTTATATTTGGCTGAACTGTCCCTTTAAGAAAACCCCTAGGTGTTGATGGCACCGTGATTTATCAGGCCGTTTTCTGCTTATGTGCATTATGATGTCATACCAGCCTGCTTAAATCAAACTGAAGGTAAGCCAAAACATTCATTGATCAATAGCCAAAGACACTATGAGGTGAGCACATCCTTATTTTACCGTTGATATATAACAGCCATAATCCAATGTAAGTAGCATTAATTACCTTTGGGTTTGAAAGTTCTGAATCATAATACCCTTAAATATATATCATGGTTTCCACGGCTACAGAACAGACTCTACAGTCACACAAAAGCGATGCAGGCCTCATTAGTGCTGATTATAAACCGCTAAACTGCAAGAACTTGCTCTCTTTTCATTCCTCGCCAAGCCTTTTCCTCTTATCTCCTCTGCAAATTCCCAAATGAAAACCGACGGCCAGCATTCAAGGACTTCTTGCACTCTCTGAAGGTTTTCTTTCGCTGTATCTTTCCTTCTTTTGGAGCGCTGCGGCTGGGTCTAAGTTGAAAGCTTTGGGGCGAAATGTGTAACGAGGGAAACTCGTTGATAAAAATGCCACATTCTTTTACAGGATAACAACATAAAAGATGCCCTTGGCAATGTAAGTGAAGAAACGGGGTCATCGAATGAATGTCTTGTTGTGCGTAATGATGTCATTCCACTGGTGTTTACATTTCAACCCATAATCAGCTGATTTATTGAACGTTCTGATAATATGGTATCATATACCCACCCCTCTTACTGACAATGTCCAGATTTGACCCCTATTTGAGCTCATATGTCCAGAATTTGACCCCTATATAAGCTTATTTGTCCCATTTTTGACAGATCGTAAGTTATCAAAAAAAAAAACAATAGAAGGCTTTAAGACAAATTTAATGATTAATTATTATTTACATGGATATATTCTGATCAGTCTTAATTTTGACAGCAGATTTAGATTTAGTTTTAGTCATAGTTTTAGTTGCCATTTCATCATGGTTTAATCTGATAGACACCCCTATGGATGATGATGTAATTGCATCTCGAATCTACTATGGATCAGGTACTTTTCAAATATGTCAAGCATCACACACCAAGACTAATTCTGATTGGATATTTTCCAAAAAATACCCCTCAATCACATTCTCGTCAGGAAAATTGTCTGTATATTTTTATTACAGTTGTCATTATCATCACTTAATTTTGATTTAGTTTTCATCTCGTTTACATCGGTAGAATCCTGTTCGTCACAAAAATTATAACGAAATTTTTTCATCAACGAAATTAACACTGATTCTGACTGAGGAAATAAGCTAACTAGTTTGTTATTTTTGTTGCATCGAAAAGTGTGGTAATGATAACCATCCGACAAGCTCCGACAAAAATATTACACATTACCTTAAAATAATCCCCAGCTAGGTAACTATGTAATAGTGCTAATATTATTGCGCTGCTATAGCCATGGTACATCAGGGCCCGGTTTTTCAAAAGTAATCCACTAGGATTTTGGATAAGGGATTGGATCAAATCTTGAAAATGGGGTTTTCAAAAGAAAAAACGGATTACCTAATCGGATTAGATCACGTACTCTAATCTTGGTTTTGATACGGATCAAACCTTTACTTTGGGTTTTTCGGACCTTTTTTGTAGGATTTGGATCACTTTGATCCAAAAAAACATGGATTAAACTGATCCCATCAGAAGGGTGGATTTAGTGTGGATTTCATGCCCAAAATTTAACGAAAACTTAAAAAATGTATTAAATAATTTTATTTTTGGATCTCATGAGATATACTATTTATTCATAAAGTTTTAATTTTATTTGTTCATCTGTCAGGCTATAGTTATTATTGGCTTTAACGTATTCAGCCTTTCAGTATAGGCCTACAGCAAAGTAGAAATAGCTTGGCCTCATAAAACAATCCCCCGATCAGCTGTCAAAATTGACCAAAAACAATATATTTTATTTGTCAATAATTGATATATATATATATTCATCACAATGGAAAATATTTTTGTTTTTAGAATATTTATTAGTGATGCATGCAATGATTACAGAATAACCAAAAAAAAAAAAAAATGCAAAGAATGGCATGATGATTTTTGAAACCACCTTCAACAATTGCAAAAAGATACTGAAAGAGCAGAAGCACAGCTTCATCTGGTAGAGGAACAACTGACTCTGACCAAACTGCAGCAAACCAAGGCCAGACTTGAGATTCGCCTCCTAAAGGCTTTGCTCAGCAAGCTGGTCTCCCCACATCAGATGAGGAAGTCTGAACTTATTGTGGAGTTTTTGACATTAAGTCTTTTTTTATTTACATCTATATTTGAAACTTATTATAAATATCCTCAATGTACAGTGTTTGTGTTGTAGGTCTCAGATGAGCGGACTGCTGGAAGAGGATGGGGTGGGGTTTTTATTGTTTTTATTTTTATTTTATTTTTTTTAAAATGTGTGTGTGTTTTCATTTCAAATAAAAATAAAGTTATATTAACCCCACACTGGCTATTCTACTTGTTGCTCTTTACATAGGCCTATCTATCTATCTACGTTGTGATTGAGCACTGGTAATCCAGATTTAGTGATCCTGAAAAGTTCCTATCCGGATCAGATTGATCCAATCCAATGTTGCTTTGAAAAACTGGCTCAAAAAGTAAGCTGGATTACGTGATCACGGATCGCAAAAACAGGATTACTAAATCCGGATCAATTTTATCCAGATTAAACCTTTTGAAAAACCGGGCCCAGATGCTAATGTTCTAATCTGATCCAAGATTTATGCTAAGCTAAGCCAAGCTAAAAATGCTCCCCTTAGACCCGGATATCCAGTCTGATCTCACGAGGAAACGTAAGTATTTTACGTTTTGTCAGTTTAGTGGCTAATTCGTACTAATTTGTACGAGTTCAGTCGTATGAAAATGTAAGATTTTAAAAAGGAGGCGTGGCACCTAACCCCACCCTAACCCCAATCGTCATTGGGTGATGAGCAAATCGTACTAAATTGTACGAATTACATCGTACGAATTCATACGAATTAGCCACTAAATCAAAAAGTTACGAATTGCCGTGAGATTGCATTGGGATATCGACCGAAAGGAAGCATTTAAAAATGGTAAAACCGAACTGTTTAATTCTAGTGGACTAATAAAATGAGTCAAAATTCCAAAAAAGTGGAGTGTTCATTTAATAATCTTGAACTTTATATGTAAATTGTGTGTGTAAATTAATAAAGTCAATGGGCATAGAGTCACTTTGAGAGTCAAAAAACATATACAGGCAACACATAACTAATACCAGTTGATCTTGATAATACATTGAGGTCTACTGAGAAGAAATGTTCAGGCTGTGCACAAAACTGAACAATATTTCTAACATTTTTACCTTTAACCCACAGCCTCAACAAATGGTCATTTGATAAGACCGAAAGGGATTGTCAGAAACTGGATAACAACATAAAAGATGCCCTTGACAGTGCCAGTGAAGAAAGGAAAACATCCTGAAGACAAGGGTCATGGAATCAAAGCATTATTGCGCATTATGATGTCATTTCACCAGCGTTTAACTACACTGAGCTAGTTTTTAGCAGTCGGCCTGCAGAAACGCAGCTGACTCACTGTCAACAGAAGCAGAGGAAGCTCATTTCTGTGTTTTGCACGCTTTAGAAGCAATAAATGAATGCTAAGGTGAGGTTACATCATTATTTGCGACACTTCCCGGCGCATGAATTTACCAAATCATTTGTAAAAGGCCAGTGAAATGTCACTTTCTGTAATTTGTTGCAGGGCTGCGCTGCTAAATTCAGTCATTTTTTACTCACCCTGCACTCATATGGTCTTCTTGTTTGCCTGAACGACAAAAAGAAAAAATATAGCTTAACGTCAGGAGAATGCTACTCAAAAAGCAATACAAAAAATGCTTGTTAACGGGGGATGTTTTTTCTGGAATTGTATTTTCCATAATTAATTGCCAAGATAATATTTCCACTACCACAAATATACAATTAATAGTTTTTATCATTTATTTTTATTATGACTAGCAAAACATATAAATCAAATATAGTGTAAATTTATATGTTATAGAAAAAAATTAAATACAAATTTTAAAACGAGGAAAAATCAAGAGAAGCAAAAAAATTGTAAAATTTTATTTAAAGTTTTGTAGGTCAAATTTATTATTTGCAATATTTTGCTTGAATTTAATTGTATCATCTTACAATTTTTAAATATGTTTGGTGACTAAAATATTATTTTATTAAATAAATCTGTTTAATAAATCTGTTATGTTTAAATGCACCAAACTGCATTGCCTACTTTTACTGAGAAATGGATATTCATTTTCAAAATTGGGTGTACTCAATAATGCTGAGCAATGTATGTAGTAAACCGTATTTATCTTTTCATTTATTGCAAATGTTATTTTTACTAGACATATGAGCACTTAGAAATATTATTATTAATATTAATATTTCACTTAGGAAATATTATAAAAGTAAGCCAATTTATTTTTGTTATTATTATTATTTAATACAATCACACTTGTTCTAGATAATTTTGTTTTGCCCTAAACCATGTCTGAAAATTAATAAATAAACAAAAAATTAATTATTTTTGTCATACACTTATGTTTGTTTTTGTCAGGGTTTCTGCAGGTGTTACCAAGATAAATTTAAGACATTTTAATGTATTTTAAGACCATTATGAATGAAATGTTAGACTACAGGGCTAAATGCTAAGGATTTTTTTATTTTTTCGAATATCTAGGTTGGAAAAGATTTTCACTTGCCCTATCAAAAACTGATTATAATTGAATACAATAATAATATTTTAATAATAAAAAAATCTAGGTCATGTCAGTATCTTCAGCAGTAAATAAATGGAGAACTTTTAAGCAAATGTTACTGTGAGAAAAGTGTTTTTTTTTTAGACCTGTAGGACCTGTTAAAAAGAAAATTTAAGACCTACAACTCAACATTTCAGGAGATTTAAGACTTTTCAGGGCGTAAAATTTAGCTGTTGAGATTTAAAACTTTTTAAGACCCCGCAGATACCCTGCTTGTGTATTTCAATTATTTTATTTTTATTTTTGTCAATTGGTGATGTTTCCACACCGATGTCACCACCAGCTTGCTTGGATCGAGACTTGTAGAGCTGTGCTTCGGTAGATTTACTCTTCAGTGTTTGGACTTTCAGCAGTGAAAACTAAATCCCATACTGAACTAATCTTAACTGAACTTCAACTCTGAAATCTTGACTTTACTAGAACTATGCTAAGCTGCTTTGACACAATCTACATTGTGAATACTGCTATATAAATAAACATGAATTGAATTGAACTATAAATAATAAACAAATAAAAAAATAGTACAATTAATTAAGAAATTATATACATTTTCAACAGATCCTTACTTCTTTTTTCAAGACTTTTACGGGTTGTTTGCAATTAAAATACAAAAACATTAAACAATAAAACATTAACAAATAAACAAAATGGATGCAAAAAAATAAATAAATAAACACAAAACAATAATCAACAACTGCTGACCAATAATCTAACTAATACTATTAAATAAATACAATTATAAAGCAATAAATAAATATTATAAACAATAAAAATAAACCAATAAGCAAACAAATAAATGTTTTTTTTTTACATATTTTGACTCATGTTTGCAAAACTTTCATCTACGTTTTTGCAATTGTGAGAAAACACATACATAAATAAATTAAATAATAAATTCAAGTGAAATACAATTCCTAGAAAACATCACACCACTACCTGAGAATAATTAAATTAAATTAAATTAAATTAAATTAAATTAACAAATAAATCTATAAAGCCGTCATATTTATATTCGGAGCTGTTCCCTATAATTTCAAAACGCAGAAAGTCGTTTTGAATTAAAACGGTGCGAGTAAACGACACAAAACTTTGACTTTTGGTTTAAACTAACTTTTAAAAATGTACCAAACGAGCCCATCACAGCGCTTTAAATCTGTCCCGAGGGGCTGTTCTTTGTAAAGTGCATTTGCTCTGAAACCCCCACCACTGCTTACACGATTTCCAACCGCGGGCGACTTTTCTAAAGCTTCCAGTCCCAATCAAGACCTTATTACTGTACTGAATGCGCAAATCTCCTCTCGCAATTCAGCCAAAGCTCCTGCTTCTGTCGCTTTCTTTCTCTTTCTCTTGATCCGAGCAGAGCAGTGGTGTCAGGGGAGATTTTGGAGAAACCGCAGGCGAAGCGATGGTTCTCCATTAAGGTAATGAGGCCTCAGGAATGGCCATGTCGGATCTCTCATTTACGGCGTCGCCGAGCCGCTGCTGCTCATGAGGAGACATTCCAGATCCATAATGGCTTCTCACTCTTGCTTTTCTCCAGGTCTAATATGAAAGAGAGAAAGAGAGGGAGAGGGATGTGGTTCCTCCAGCAGGCCTATTTATTTAGATGCTTTATTCCCAGAGGTTATGCTGGAGAGATGGAGATCAGTTTGCTGATTAGTTTAGTAAAGTGTTAATTTAATAATGTCAGGGCTTTGTTTGGGATTGTGCATCACTAGTGTCCATCAGTAAAATAATAAATAAATAAATAAATAAATAAATAAATAAATAAATAAATAAATAAATAAATAAATGTGCGGTGGCGCAGTGAGTAGTGCTGTCGCCTCACAGCAAGAAAGTCACTGGTTCGAGCCTTGGTAGGGTCAGTAGGCATTTCTGTGTGGAGTTTGCATGGTTTCCCCGTGTTGGCATGGGTTTCCTCCAGGGCTCCGGTTTCCCCCACTATCCAAAGACATGTGGTACAAGTGAATTTGGTAAGCTAAACTGTCTGTAGTGTATGTGTGGGAAAGAGTGTGTATGGATGTTTTCCAGTGATGGGTTGTAGCTGGAAGATCGTCCGCTGTGTAAAAAAAATATGCTGGATATTTTGGTGGTTCATTCTGCTGTGGCGATCCCAGAATCATAAAGGGGCTAGGCCGAAAAAAAAATAAAATAAAATAAATGAAGTAGAATAGCTAAATAAGTTGAATAACTAAAATGTAGAAAATAATTAGGTGTTAAATTAGTAATGGCAGGGCTTTTGGTAAAATAAAATAAAGATAAAAAAATAAAGATTAATAATAATAATAATAATAATAATAATAATACTATTTATCATTATAAAAATAATAATAATAATAAACATGTTTTATATAAATGAATGAATAAATAAATAATATGAAACTAAATGTAGAATTAATTAATACAACTAAGTGTTTAGGAGGTTCGTTCCTAGTGGCGACCCCAGATTAGTAAAGGGACTATAATAAAATTAATAATAATAATAATAAATAATAATAATAATAATAATAAATAATATTATTAAAAAAAGAATAAGAATAATAATAAACATGTTTTTTAGAAATAAATGAATAAAAAAAATAATATGAAACTAAATGTAGAATTAATTAATACAATTAAGCGTTTAGGCGGTTCATTCCGCTGTGGCAACCCCAGATTAATAATGGGACTAAGCTTGAAAAGAAAATGAATGAATAAATTCAGTGGTTATTTCAATTATTTTAAGCAATTTATCACCTTTTTTTTTTTTTTCATTTTTAGGTGAACTATCCCTTTAAATACAAACAATCAATTTGCTAAAGGTAAATCAAACAAAAATAAATAAATAAATAAATAAATAAATGCTGTTTACTTAAAAACACATTGTAAAACAAGAAAAGTTTTTTAAGCATTTTTTTTTTTTGCATTATAGGTGAACTTTCCCTTTTTAATACAAAAGGTCAATTAGCTAAATACAATTTAAACAAAAAAAAATTATTAATGCATAAAAAAATTTAATGGCAAATAAATGGCATTAAAAAACAAACAGTCAATTTACTGAAGGTGAATTAAGGGTACAAAAATAATAAATAAAATGATTTACAATAAATTTAAAACACATTGTAAAACAAGAAAAAAATAATTTTTGTTTGTTTTTTTGCATTTTAGGTAAACTATTCCTTTAAATACAATCAATTTGTTAAAGATGAAATAAATATACAAAGAACCTCAAAAACCAACTATTAGCAGGCATCACGCAGAGCACGCAGTTTCCACTAAGCACCAGGCCATTATTCCAAACGTACTCAGTGAAATGACATGCCCTCACAAATAAAGCCCATTGGTGGTGTGTTTTTGGGTAGCCTGAGAGCAGAATTGATCTGTTGTGGCGTGTGTGCGGTGGCAGAGTCCAGCCATGATGGCGAGGGTTCAAACACTATTGATTCCTCGAGGGCTGCGGGAATTGGCAGGCCGAGCTAGAGCTGGATAAGTACTTCATGCCCCAGCGGCTAAGCTAACGCCACATAGCCTAAAATACACCTCTTGACAGGGGTGTAAAATACTGATGTAATTTTACTTCATTACTCTAGTTAAAGCTACGGGGACATTTTTATTTGATTTTGCATTTTGGTCGCAAGTTAGCAAGTACATAAATACACACTGGCTGCTTGCTAACAAAATGCAAAATGATCTCTTTACCCTTGCCCAATTCACAATATTAAAGGTTCTGTGAAATTAAAATAAGGTTTTGAGATGTTAGCATCAATATGTTGGTCTTGTAGGACATCTATAAGCTAGCATGCTCCAAAACTGTAACGAAATGTACATTTAGAAGATATTAACATCTATAAGTTTGAAGTCACTTCTGCATAATTACAATAAGTGTTTAGCCCAAGACCTCATCAAATTAGCTGACAGAAAAATAAAGCTACAATTTTCACTTGCGTTTGCAGCTTGGGACCTTTAATTTAACATGTTTAACTATGTAAAAGCACTAGCTTAAAGCTACATAGCCTAAAGTACACCTTTTGCTTTTGCTTGAAAACCGGCTGCTTATGTAGTTGCTAAATTGCTAACAACATGCAAAATAATCTCCTTACCTTTGCCCAATTCACAGTATTAAAGGTCCTGTAATAATACAATAAGGTTTTAGATGTTAGTATTGGTTGGTTAGTCTTATAAGACATCTACGTTATAAGCTAGCGTGCTCAAAAACTGTGACAATGTCTCTTCAAATTAGCTGACAGAAAAATAAAGCTATAATTTTCATTTGTGTTACCAACTTGGGACCTTTAATTTAACATTTTAACAACTAGTTTAATGATACATAGCCTAAAATACACCTCTTAACAGGGGCATAAAATACTGGAGTAATTTTACTTCATTTCTCTAGTTAAAGTTACAGGGACGCTTTCATTAGATTTTGCTTGAAAATGATACAAAATTATTTTTGCATTTTGCTAGCAGGTACATACAGTAAATACACGCTGGCTGCTTGCAAACTTGCTAACAAAACGTAAAATATTGTTAGCCCAATTTACAATATTAAAGGTCCTGTGAAATTGTGAAAATGTGTAATAAAGTGTTTAGATGTTAGCATCAGTATGTTAGTCTTATAAGACATCTATAAGCTAGCATGCTCCAAAACCTTGACACAATTCGCATTTAGAAAATAAAAACATCTAAAAGTTAGCATTTTTCACTAATTAATTAGTCACCAACCTTTTTTAGCCCAAGATCTACCATCAAATGACCTGACAGAAAAATACAGCTACAAATTTTCATTTGTGTTTCGACCTAAAGCTCAAGACCTTTTTATTTAACATCTAAAAGCGCTAGTTTAGCAAGCTTTAAAATGTAATGTATGTTACTTTAAAAAAATACTTAAATATATTAAAGCAGCCAAGAAAATCTGTGATGCACCCGAACATGCCTGTAGCCAGCCTAGTGAAAGGGGTGGCTCTTTTTTTTTTTAAAAAAAGGGGAACTTTTTTGCAGTTATTCACATTATTTTCTATTTAATTATGAGATTTAAATTCTGCATTTTAATGTCATTTTAAGCACTTATTTAGTCTGGTTAGCTTGTCAGGTGGTCATCATAACCATAAAAATATTGCACCAAAAATATTTCCTAAAGAATTAGAATAAAAAATAAATAGAATATTAATATATTAATACTAATAACCTTTTTTACATACACATTTAATACATTATAGATCATTAGATAAAAAATGGAATCTGTTAAAGTTTTAATTAAAACTGTGGCATATAGTCATTTATTAGGCAAATAAAAAACTGGTCAGCACATTCGACTTTCCTCAGTGAGAAGTTGGCCATTTGAATAATAAAAAATCTCATTTAAACATAATAATAAAAGTAATTTAGATCTTTATGATTTTTCTAGCCCTGTTGTAAAAAGTACATGGATTCATGGATAACAACAATAGCCAAATTAATATTCAAATTCATTGTAATATGGGCCACTTTTGGTGCTTCACACCTTTTTAATGGTCATGTTTTGTTTAAAGAATACAACATTTAGAATAAAAGTTACTTGTGAATATCTTTCTTAATTTAAAAACAATACAGTAGCGAAAGATGACTTCACTTACGTCAGATTGTATGTTTTCTTGCACAGCTGGATGTTGGACACATGAAAAATAATAGTTTGCATAAGCCAAAACTAATTAGCTGAAGTCACACCGTAGCGACAGCCAACAAATGATTCAGCTTGGTCCTTAAGATTTTTTCGATGGGTTATTATTACAATTTGAGCTGGCATTTTCAGCCGCAGCCTAGTTTTGGGAAACACCCACACACTCTCACATTCACACACCCACACACACACACACACACAAACACACTACAATCAATTTAGTTCATCCAATTCACCTATATTACATGTCTTTGGACTGTGGGGGAACCTGGAGCACCTGAAGGAAACCTACGTAAACATAAGGAGAACATGCAAACTCCACACAGAAATGCCAACTGGCCCAGCCGGGACTTGAACAAGTGAACCATCTTGCTATGAGGCGATAGGGCTAGCCACTGAGCCAGCGTGCCACCGGTAATACTTCTTACAACCCTTTAAACTCTTTGTTTAAACTGTACCAAAGTTTAAGGTATTAGGTGTTAATTACCGAACAATGGACAAAGAAGAAGAAGAGTTAAGCAGCCTGTAGAGCATGTTGCATGTTGAGAAGTGCAAATCTCCTATAATCTTTTAAGATGATAAATTTAGTGATTTAATTAAGGTAATGACTGAAATCGATAGCGGCTCATAATTACTTTCTAGGGAAAAGGCCCCGAGTGTATGTGAACAACTAATTAACAGAATCCCACAGCGGTTTGGGTGTTAAATTGCCTTTATTCTTGACTTTCTTTGAAGGGAAGGAAAAAAAAAAAACCTCAAATGTCAAGATCGAAGAGCTCTTGATGGGTGCTATATGTGAAACAAAACCAGGAATGGAGTTAATCTTGGTTAAACAGGATGGCTAAAAGGTATTTCATCCATTTGCACTGTTAAAGAGTAAGTAACATGCAATACATGAGTAAAGTTAAAAATAATAATAAGTTGGATGTATGACAGAGTATTTATGCGCCAAATGCCCTATCAGGGTCTAGATAGAAGGATGGATGGATAGATGAATGATAGATGGATTGATTATTTGATTGATTGATTGGTTGATTGATTGATTGATTGATTGATTGATTGATTGATTGATTGATTGATTGATTGATTGATATTTACTGACCTGTTTAACGTATATTCGATTCACTTAAACACAAACCACACTCAATATGATCAGAAACTACGATTTACGTATTAAACAGAGGTCAGAAAATATGGAAACCAATATTATTGTATAAAAATCGAATAATTCAATTAATTTAGTTATTTGAATTGATTTTTGCCATAGTTAATTTGAATTTCTTGGTCTCTTTAGTTTTTTTTTTAGTTTTTTTTGATGATGATGTCAGAGAAAACTAAACTGAACTGAAACATTGAATACTACAATAAGGCCGCATTTACACTGCACTGTTCAAGTGATTCAATTCCGATTTTTTTTCTCCCATGTGGTACAGATCAGAAATGGCTCATGTACGTGTCAGCAGGAACAAATCACATGGATTCCGATTGACTCAAATCAGATTCAGGCCTTGTTTATTTGTGGAAATTTATCAGATATAAATCAAATCTGTGTTCTCGTGTCTGCAGTGTAAGCAGTTAGATCGAATTTTTACCTGTCAATAGGTAAAAACCAGTCACGCGTTATTAAAAAACGTAGCGAATGATGTCAAGTCTGACACTTTCATTTCAGAACTGACTTCCGCAGAGTCCCAAATCTTAAATCTCATACACGAGGATGTAAACAGCTTTTATTTTGTCAAATACCACAGGTATTAAAGCATGAAAATTTAATTTAAAAAAATCGGATACAGTCACAAAATCGGAATTGACCATCAAGATCTGTAGTGTAAATGCAGCCTGAGATTGGGAGAAACTAGTTATGTTTTCATCCAGCAATTTTTATGCACATTATAGTATATCGCATATACATTCTAAAAATATCCATTATATATATATATATATATATATATATATATATATATATATATATATATATATATATATTACATTTTAATACAAAAACTACTGCTGCTAAAAATATAAAACTGTGTATGAAAATCACTGTCAATGCACCGTGATGCACCGAAATATCGAATTGAACCCAATCGATGGCATGATAATCATAACCGAACCGAACCGTGAGACCAGTGTAGGTTCACAGCTCTAATAATTAGTAACAATAACATCTTAAGATGTCAATCTTGGTGTTTTTTTTTTTTTTTGTTTTTTTTAACTAATTCCGTCCTGAAATGAGCATAAAAAGTTAGGAAAACAATCCAATGCTTTTATTACAAATAATAATAATAATAAAATATATTAATGACCATTTAACTGTTTATTTACAATGAAACTGCTCCAAATTAACATATATAGCAATTTTTGGGAGGTGGGGGGTTATGGGGAATCTCTTATTATTGTGGGCATATCCCTTATTTTCACATCCCAATGCTGACAGGTATGCTGTTACGTCCTGTGAGGCTTTCACATTTATGATTATGTTTATATATGTAGCATTGTGGTTCTCGGTGCTTGATCTACTTTATGTAGCGGAATGACAATAAAGCTCAACTTGACATGATTTGACATGAAACAGTGCTTAATTAACGATTATGAAACTTATGCAATATTAAAACGTTGTGCGCAATTTAAACTTGTAAATTACATTAACAGCTAGTGTGGGGGTGTCCTCTATGAAAACAAAACACTATATTAATCGCTTGGATGTCCTGACAGTCCAAATCTGTAGAGGTTCCTGACCTTTCCACATTGAGCAGACGTTTTTACATCCTCCTGAAGTTTGTATTTATTTCTCTTTCATTGGTTAATCAAAAGGTCATTACCAGGCCATCTAACCCTTTCGATCTTCCTTTATTTATCACCACATTCTATTTGCGTCCCGCTCCTTGTACCTGCTGCTGATCTGCGAGAAGCACTTGTTTCTATTTGTGGCGTAGCGTAAGTCATTTTTATCAACCAACAAGAGGTTCCGAATGAAGATCGCTGTATCCATCATCAGTCACAAACATGTTTAAAACACGAAACACAGACATGATGGATGCTCTCCCTCAGCAAACTCACCGGTGAACTTCCACAGTAGAGATCTATTATCTTTTCCAGCTGAAGGTCGGCCAAACTGATGCGGCCCACATCTCGAGAAAACACCCCACGCGGATGAGCCGGAGCAGAAAACATTTCCAACTCACCTAAAAGGCTCTCCGGGAGAGCGAGATTTCTCATTTCTGCGGCTGACAGCCTCTCTGCGGTCGCAGACACCCCTCTTGCTCCGGGACTCTTGGCTTTAGGTGCTCCATTCTAACTCTGAAGACATCCGCCGATGTTTTATCAAGTGCAAAAACCTGCCAAACACACAAACGGAGAAGATCGGGTTCAACGTGCTCGGAAAGAATGATTGTGCCCTTGTCCAAAGTAACCTCAATTTCAGACTTGGACAGCCTGTGTAATGAAGCCCAGAAAGAGAGCGGTCAAGATAGAGAGCCGAGAGCGAAGAAGAACACAATAAGACGAGTCCAAAGTGAAGAGATAGAAAAGAGGAAGTGATCGAGCCTTCAAGTGAAGTACATCAGGTATTTTTTTTCCATGACCCCACTTGAACGGATACAACCGACACTTGCTTTAATGAAAGTGGATGTGTCACAGTTTCTCCAAAAGTTGCCTACTGGCGGTCCAAAATCTGCTGTTTTCTCAAGCTGCGGCGTACGTGGAGCGGTAATAAATATTTATCTCCTAATAGCATCACTGCATTTTCAAAGAGAATGATGGATTCCCTTGTCTTTGGCCACCTTGAAAAGCCCGCCTCATGAATATTTAACACGCTCCTCCAAACAATTTTCACATTTTGTCATTGTCAATGATGCATGCCATTAAACTTTCCACAAGCCTCGCGGATGCACATGCGGGAGTACGCATTTAGAAAGGAAACCCCAATGTTGTGTTTCTGGAAAGCATTATTTTCATAAAAAACCTGCGTTCGAATGAGCAGAGGAGCTAAATTTAGCATCTACTGTATGTTACTGTACATCAGTGACTTTTTATTCACTTCTGCCCTTAAGACATTTTTCAACATGTGACCTTTGCTTTAATATCTGAACACAAATTACAATCATTTATGTGTGAATTGATTGTTTCTTTTCAAGTGAAGAGCGACACAGTGGCTCAGTGGTTAGCGCTGTCGCCTCACAGCAAAAGGTTGCTGGTTCAAGTCCCAGCTGGACCAATTGGCATTTCTGTGTGGAGTTTGTATGTTCTCCCCTTGTTTGTGTGTGTTTCTACTGGGTGCTTCGGTTTCCCCTGCAGTCCAAAGGCATGGCAAAAACAAGACACAAAGACAAGCTTTAAGTGAATTTGATTAACTAAATTGGCTGTAGTGTATAAGTGAATGTGAGTGTGTATGGGTGTTTTCCAGTTCTGGGTTATGGCTGGAAGGACATCCACTGCATAAAACATATGCCAAAATAGTTGGTGGTTGTTTCCACTGTGGTGACCCCTGATAAATAAGGGACTAAGCTGAAGGAAAATGAATGAATGTTAAACTCACAAGTTTATTTTTATTAATTTATTATTATTATTATTATTTTTACACACATTTTGTGTTTATTAATGTTTATATTTTACATACTACACTTTATACTATAATTTGGTGGATGGGGCTATCCGCTTGTTAAGTGTGACGTCACACGAAGCGGCTTCCGGGTCCAAGCGCTCTATTCAACTGAATGGGGAGACTCATGAAAAGGTAATAATAAACGTTTACAAAACAATTTAAGGCTTTCGAAAATTACGATCAAAGTGGGACTCAAAGTGGCGGCTTGGACCCGGAAACAGTATACATACGTCACAAATGGGAGGGGGGGGGGGAGGGGGTTGGTGAGGTTATCGCAGAAGGAAGTGAAAGCCCGAAGGATGTTTAGTTTTGATGGAAGTTTGTTGCAGTTTTTAAGAGTAACTCGGGGGCCCAAAAAGGCAGTGGACACTTAGTATCATCCTAACACTGCCCTACACCTCCCACCCCAACAACACACACCCAATGACCATGTGACTAAGTCAAACAACATGAAAGAATTATGTCACTTATTTGTTTTTTTTCCAAATAGTGGATTGAACATAAAACATTTAAGTTGTCCCAAAAAAACTCAGTTGCTATTTTTATATAAGTGTATTTACAAATATATATGTACATTTTAAATAAGTAGTTTGAATAAAGGGGCATCACGGTAGCAGAGTGGGTAGCACTTTCCTCTCACAGCAAAAAGGTTGCTGGTTCGAGCCTCAGCTGGGTCAGTTGGCATTTCAGTGTGGATAATACTGGCGCTGTGGATTGTCCTGTGGCTGCCGTCGCGTCATCCAAGGGGATGCTGCACACTGGTGGTGGTGTGGAGAGATAAATGCGCTATATACTGTAAATACACATTACATTACAATTAAAGCTTAAATGCATCAATAAGTACATAAAAAATGAAGCAATTTTTGTACTTTGTAGTCAGTTTAATAAACAGGACTTTGTTCTGTTACTGGGGTTATATTTATTGCCGTATCTGTACTTTTACTTGAATGTTTGATTTGTGTCCTGCATCCACTGCTGCTGTGAATGCATGTTTCAGAACACTCGGTCGGCAAGTTGTGCAATATCACATTTTGCACATCCATTTGTACAGCATTTTTTTTCTTCCCTTTTTTTTTGCCACAGGACCAGAAGAGAGATGCTTTTTTGTACAAAAGCCACATTGATAAAGCCAAGCCTCCCTCACCCAGAGCAGCTGTCCCCCAAATTACCTCTCTGGTGCGTTAGCAAGAGGTCTTTGGCAGATTCCATCATTGGCACTGACAGAAACACCATGGTAACCCAGCCAGAGGGGAAACCATGCAGAAAAATATGGAAATTGCCACTTAAAGCCGTCCATTGGCCCCCTTGTCAGCATTCGGGCCTCTGCACTTTCGCATTGTCTAGCGCTTGTATCTGTTTGTCCATCGTCCAGAGACAGCACTCAAATCCACTCCAGGCGCTTTCTGTGACGTCGCAGTCAGGCACGAAAAAAAACGCCCAAGAGTGTTTTGACAACCTTATTGCAGCGGTCATCGGCGGAGAGAGATGGGGGTCTGAATGAGGGCCCGGCAAACAACTTATCTTAGCAGAACAGACAGCTTGTTTTTTTTTTAAAGAGAGAAAAGGGTGGTGAGGTGTTTTATAACAGCTGGGTGAATCCCTAACATCAGGAGTTTATTGGCATGCTGGTTACAATGATATTAATGATTTCAGTCTGTGATTTAATTAAAGGATTACACTCCACCTTTTGGGAAAAAATGGCGCATTTTATGAGTACCCAAGATTTAAACAGTTGAGTTTTACCATTTTTGAATCCATTCAGGCAATGTAAAAGTCTTTTGGGAGCACTTTTAGCTTAGCTTAGCATAAATCATTGGATCAGATTAGACCATTCGCGCTCAAAACAATTAAATGGAGGAAGGATCTTTACTGCCGTACTATGACTGCAGCAGGTGCAATGGCATTATAGAGCACTGTTACCTATCTAGCTGGGGACTCTTTTAAGGTGCTGCTGAATATCATTGTGCCTGTTGCAGCCATGGTACAGCAGCAAAGTTCCTCCAGCAAAGAAAATAGCAAGTTTTCATTTTCCATTGGCCAGGGTAAATGATGTAACTACACAAATGTCAAGCTCAACATAGAAAAATTAACTTTTTTTTTTTAATTAGCGAGATGCTAATGATCTAATCCAATTCAAAGATGTATGCTAAGCTTATTGAGGAATTTCTGATGGTCACAATACTTTCAGTTGAATGCTTATTTGGATAGCTTCTTTATTATTCTTTATGTTTTATTTTATGCCATTACCTAATTATCATCCTATATATGTTGCATATTATCATCCCTAGTATGTTTGACCTTTATTTTTTATGAAGAAGCCATGTTCAAGCAGACTGTAGTCTGATGAGAAATGCAAAGACACTGTGCAAACACAGCCAGAAACAGGAACAGAATTAAAAGAGCAGGGTGTGTAAGTAGTGTAATATGAACAGATGTATGGAAGTAAGGTTGGCTAAGGTGGATGGGGCTATCCGCTTGTTAAGTGTGACGTCACGCGAAGCGGCTTCCGGGTCCAAGCGCTCTATTCAACTGAATGGGGAGACTCAAGGGCACTTGTGTTCTGTTTAATGTGTGACTCATGCTCGTGCACACCTGCACATTCAGACATGCACCCATGCTAAACTATCCCAAAAACTACCCATGTGAACTTCAGCTGAACTTACGGTTGACAACTCGATGTACAGTGAAGTTGAGTTATGTTTCGGCTAAATTGCCACATTTGAAGCAGGAAGGAAAGATCTTAACTGGTCATGGGTAGGATCCTTAAAAACCTATATACAGACAGACCGACAGACAGACAGACGGACGGACGGACGGACGGACGGATAGATAGATAGAGAGAGAGAGAGAGAGAGAGAGAGAGAGATTGAGCTCCAATGTGTCATGGCAGCAAAAACTGTCGATAAATCTTCTCACTAAAAATTATAAAAATTCTCACTGGCTGGTTTACAACGAAAAGTCTCATCAAAATGCGGTTTAAGATTCAATACTTGTTTGTATTTTCCCCATGTAAATTTTAAAAGATGTCCACTTTGCTTAGAGATAAACAACATGACACTAAAAGCTGATTGAATTAATAGAAGATGAAAGGGAAAGGGCGTCGCAGTGGGTAGCACGTTCGCCTCACAGCAAGAAGGTCGCTGAGTTGCTGGTTCGAACCTCGGCTCAGTTGGCGTTTCTGTGTGGAGTTTGCATGTTCTCCCTGTGTTCGCGTGGGTTTCCTCCGGGTGCTCCGGTTTCCCCCACAGTCCAAAGACATGCGGTACAGGTGAATTGGATAGGCTAAATCATCCATAGTGTGTGTGTGTGTGTGTGTGAATGACTGTGTGTGGATGTTTCCCAGAGATGGGTTGCGGCTGGAAGGGCATCCGCTGCGTAAAAACTTGCTGGATAAGTTAGCGGTTCATTCCGCTGTGGCGACCCCGGATTAATAAAGGGACTATGCCGACAAGAAAATGAATGAATGAATGAATGAATGAATGAATGAATGAATGAATGAAAGGGAAAAAAGAAAACCTGAATTGAATTTATGATCTGAAGGACCTAAGGGACCCACTGGTGATCAGGTTTTGGCGAAAACAAGCCACTTTTGAAGCTCCTAACCCTAATTTAAATAATATAAATGAAGACACAGATTAAATAAGTTAAGATTAACAATCAGGCCAAGAATATATTAATGCTGCTTCCAAGAAATGAAATATTATCTTAGGAAAAAATAATGAGTAGGACATTTTCGCAAAATTAACAGCAGAGGACAGACAGATATCTTTATATGGACCAACATCAGCTATGGAAATGCATTTGTCAGGGGTCATATTTATGAGTATTATCAACTGTTCCATCCTAATTACTGGCATCATCACGGGCCATTGCTGCAGTGCGGTGCCCTCAAACACAATCCGTCTGTCCTGTGACACCGCGGATAATTTTGATATAGCACATAATGAGCAAAACAGGAGAAAAAAAAGGGAAGCAAGGCCAGCTTGAACAGTGCAAACAGATAAACGGAGAGCATAATGGCAGGAAGCCGGCTCCAAAAAAAGGTCCCCTATGTTTGTATGTAATGCAATCTAATAATTAGGATCAAATTCCATTAACAGAGCCCTGTCTTCAGCAAAAATTCTGCTTCATTAGAGGGAACGAGCAGCCTATACACCCCTCCTAAACCAGAACGAGCACCCACACGCATTTTGTTTGCATGCCCTCCTGCATGCCCGCAATGCACTGAAACTGGCAGGTATAAATTTTGCCTCGTGCATCTCCCAGCAGCCTAATTACCATGCTAATGAACAACTAAAAGCTGCAAATTAGGAAGGGAGTAGCATCGGGGCTGTACCACTCTTTGCCTCCCAGTATCACCCGGTAGAAACAAACACCACACATTTTTTAAAAAGTACCAGGTTATTTTAAGGTAACGCTAAAATTTTTAATGAACTGAAGGATCTAAGGGTTCAACCGGTGATCGGGTTTTAGCAACAAAAAAAACATAAGCCACAGCTGAAACGCTCAAATCTAATCAGAATGGTATAGTCCAGACTGGCTAAGACAAAGATTAATTACATCAAGATCAAGGATCAGGCCAAAGATGTGCTTATCGAAACGGAGAGCACGCAGAGTCACGACTGATAGCTGTAAACAGAAATGTAAACAGGTTCTTATTTATCGCCACAGTTTATTTACTGCTGATCTAATATCTCTCTACGGAGTTTCTGTCGAAAAGTAATTAGCATTTCATGCTTTCTCACAGTCAGGGAACCGGCAAACATCAACAGAGAGGCAGGCTTAAGTGCACCCTGCCACGGACTTTCACTTTTATGTTACCAATGCATCAAAATCGCTGAGGGGAAAAAAAATAAGAGCATGATGTCAGCTGAAATACCAGTTAACCATGTTTCTTACTTTGCTGCACACAACTAGGGGGTTAACGACTAATCTGTGTCTAATTGCAAACATTTATTTTTACACATAATTAATCATCAGTTCCATACTTACATGTAATTGCAGAGCAAGGCTGCTAATGTGGGTCACCTGTTAATCTCGTTATTTACTCATTCACCGTTGATTATGTTTTGTTCACACTGGGGTCAGCATAATTAAGCTGAACAGGTAGTTAATTTAATTGAATAATAATTTTCTGTAATTCTCTATCATTTATTTTCTTTTGGGCTTCTTTGGGCGGTAGAAGAAAACTTCCTGCTTGAACTCAATTATATCTGTACGTTGGACATTGTCTATGGATAACGCATGCAAATGTAGGTTAAACATTTAGCTTTATATATTTATTTTAATATTTATATATATATATATATATATATATATATATATATATATATATATATATATATATATATATATATATTCTTTGGAAGTTGCAAACATTAGAAATCAGCCTCAGAAGGCTTAAAAACACAACATGGGGAACTTAAATTAGTAGAGACTACTAAAATAGTCAGCTAACATTTTATTAAGATGAATAATCATTAATACATATGAAATATTAAAGATGTCTTCTTAAATATACTTTTCGCCTCAAAAGAAAAATTCAACTCAAACATGTTTTGGATGGGAATTTAACATCTTATTATATTCTGCACTATTAAAAATCTGTAAAATAACAAATTTCCATTTATTTAATTATGCTTTATAATTGCATCGTGGGACCTTGATCTTTCCTCCAACACATTTTGGTGTTATAAAGTTTAAAAATGTGTCTGTTAAATAGTTCAATGTGATATATCATCTGGTTAGGTGTTGTAGTTTACGATACAAAAACCTAGTAATAAACTGCCAGTACGTTTTCTGTTATTTTGCAGACTTACAGCAGGGAAAATAAGTATTGAACGTGTCATGTGAATAATATTTCTAAAGAAGCTGTTAAGATGAAATTGAACCAAATTTAGGTAAAAACCCAAACAATACAAAGATAAAAACAAAACAAACAAAAAACAATCTGAAAAAAATGTGTAAAATGTAATGTGTAATAACAATGGAATGACACAAGAAGAAAGTACTGAACTACCGAAACATATCTAATACTTTATAAAAACAAATTGTAATGATGGCAGTTTAAGTCACATGCATTGCTCAGGTGTGAGTTTTTTAGACTTCAACAGAGTGTAAAAATCTTGATGGTTCTTTTGGTCTTAAATCTGATCCTTTTTTGTATTTTCTATCGGATTCAGATCAGGTGATTGGCTGGGCCATTCTACAGCTTGATTTTCTTTCTCTGAAAGCATTTGAGAGTTTCCTTGGCTGTGTTTTGGATAATTGTCTTGCTGAAATGTCCACTATGGTTTAATCTTAATCATCCTAATAATATAGATGTTGGACTGAAGCAGCTAATATTCATTTACACTAACAAAAGGCAGAGGGTTGCTGAGAAATACTGAGAGACTTCAGCTACAGTCTGGGCTTTCACTGCCTTTCTACGCCTCCCTTTCTTCATGTGTTCAATGCTTTTTCCCCTACATCATTTCATTTAATTACGCATAGCTTTATTTGTAAACTAGTTCGATTTGTTTTCTTTTCATATCTGGATTTATTTGGATTTCAAGTTAACGGCACCTTTAGAAATATGTTTTCTGATAAAAATGGTGACGTGTTCGATACTTATTTTCCCTGCTATATTTTATTTATTATACAATATATTGTTTCAAACAACTTTAGTATGTTTTTATCATCAAAAGTCGACAGAGCAGAGATCATCATCCCATAATACAGTTCACCAAAAACTGCAGATCATAAAATACAGAACCTGTTAATTAATGGATATTTTTTATAGTGTGTTTATACACTACATTTCAGAGGTCTGGGTCAGATGCAATTTTTCTAATATATTTTTCTCACCAAAGCTGCAATTATTTGATCAAAAGTAGAAAAAAACAACTGACTTTGTAAATAATATGTTACTTTTTTCATTCATTTATTTTCCTTCAGCTTAGTCCCTTTATTCATCAGGGGTCGCCACTGGGGAATGAACTGCCAACTTATCGAGCATACGTTTTACACAGCAGATGCCCTTCCAGCTTCAACCCATCACTGGGAAACACCCATGCACACTCACCTACACTACAGCCAATTTAGTTTATTTAATTCACCTGTAGCGAATGTCTTTGGACTGTGGGGAAAACCAGAGCACCCAGAGGAAAGCCACATAACACAGGGACATGGAACATGGAAACTCAGAAATGCCAACTGACCCAGCCAGGACTCGAACCAGCAAACTTATATTGCTTTTTTATATTTTAATATATATATAATTATTTATTTATGAATTCATGTATAGGGCGATGTGGTGGTGCAGTAGGTTCCCCCCACAAGTCCAAAGACATGCGGTACAGGTGAACTGGGCAAGCTAAAATTGTCCCTAGGGTATGTGTGTGAATGAGAGTGTATGGGTGTTTCCCAGTGATGGGATGCAGCTGGAAGAGTATCCGCATGCGTAAAAAATATGCTGGATAAGTTGGTGGTTCATTCCGCTGTGGGAACCCCAGAATAATAAAGAGACTAAACCAAGAAGAAAATGAATGGATGAATGAATTCATGTATGATTATCAGTAGTGCTTATCTGTTCACAGTGGTACCTAAGTGGTTTTTGTGTGTAGCGCTTGACTTAAATACCTTTACCTCCAGTCATTGAGCCATGATCATAAAGCCTTTCTATACTGCTCACAAATGACTTCAAGATGTTGTTTCAACTGATCCAAGGTAAATATCCACTTGATTAAGTGCTCCTTTTTCTGCAAATAATTAGAAAAAAAATCTATAGAAAATGGAAATAGTTTAGGTTAGATTCATGTTCTGAAAGACTTCTTCTAACATACAGTTGAAATCAAAAATATTATTTATTTTTGTCTGTTTAAAATATTTGCCAAATTATGTTTAACAGAGCAAGGAATTATTCATAGTATTTCCTATAATATTTTTCCTTTAAGGTCAATCGCCAACTTATCCAGCACGTTTTTACGCAGCGGATGCCCTTCCAGCCGCAACCCATCCCTGGGAAACATCCACACACACACTCATTCACACTCATACACTACTCATACTATTATGGGCTGATGCTGGAACAGCTGAGAACAATCATAAGCATGTGATCCTCTCAAAATTAGTTTATAACTAAACTTCACTTTGTGGCTAAGAAAATAATTATTTATCTATTTATTTTTGGTGTGGCCAGAGATATTTTTTTTGGTAAATCCTTAGTGATGAGCCCTGAAAAGTGATGTGAAATAAAACTAATTGCAATGCTATGCTATAAAATAAAAAGTTATTTGCTCATGCACATTATGCAAGCTCATACAAAACAAAAAAAGTTAAATGAATGAGGAGGCATGTGGACATAACACAAAGTCTAAATCAAGTCATTTTGGCTTGCCAAAGTCAAATTTATGCGTATAAAATATATTTTCCCAGCAACAAAATTGTGGCTAGTGAAAATGGCGAGTGGCTAGTAATGTTGGAAAACTGCTAGCCACAGTCGCTGGTGATTAAAAAAGTAAATGTCAAGCCCTGATCTTGAAAAACATCTAGTAGAATATTATGTTCTGTCATTATGGCAAAGATAAAAGCAAAAAGTTTAAAAAAAAAAGGTTTTTAATACTATTGTTTAGAAATGTGTTGAAAAAAAGTTACAGGACGGCTAATAATTCAGGAGGGCTGATAATTCTGACTTCAACTGTATACAATAAACCACAAACAAAATATCTCAGACACCAAAACTGGAAACCTCACATGACTCCTTTTGATTGGCAAACTTCACCGCGCTCAACATTACACAAGCGATGTAATCTCTCTCACGCACACATCAGCTAAGCAGCAGGAATACAGCTTTCGTCGGATAAACGTCAAAACAGACAGAAAAATGTGAGCGCATGCAAATTCGCATCAGTCTCGTCGCTCAGGCTGATCCGTACACGATTTACAGGGTGATTCAAGCAGCGCGATGCTCACAGCGAATTACGCTGACAGAGATTCAAAGAAAACAACTGTAATCCGTGTACGGCGTCGCACTGTATTTGTGCCGGAGCATGTGAAACACAAGACGTTCCTGTAAAACCGTTTTAAAGGTGCAGCAGTTTCCTTAAGAACAAAAACCCTACTCTGTTTGTCTGCAGCGACCAATGTTTTGTATCTTGTTTACAGCATGGAATTAAAAAAAATTGCTCATTTGAAATCAGCAGCAGAGACGCGGCCTCACTGTCACTCAAGTGCCAAGTCCCCCAGCAGACTCAATTACAAGTGTATTTGCATATGTTCACGTTTCACGGAAGTGGGATGAGAGAGGGTTACCTTCATCTCTCTTGAGGAAAACCGTGTGCTGGAAAATGGAAAAGAGACTGTTAATGTAAAGTAGCACGATTCCCCTCCATGATCTGGATGAACCATGTTGCTTTGGTGTCAATTACTTGTTGAGCCCTTGAGTCAATTAACTTGACTGTGACCATTCAAAGCATACAGTTGAAGTCAGAACTATTAGCCCTTCTGAATTATTCATCCCCCTGTATATTTATGTTTAACGGAGAGGAGATTTTCTTAACACATTTCTAACTTCTAATAGCTGATTTATTTTATCTTTGCTCTGATGATGGTACATAATATTTTATTAGATATTTAAAAGACACTAGTATCAAAGTCCCTTAAAGGCAAGTCATTTCACTCTGCAGTCATCTTTGAAGGGCCTCTTGGGCAGAATGCTCGGGAATTCTGTCTAAATGGAGAAGTGTCAAATTCTCCAAAACTGTTTGCCAAGCTTATGATTATATTACATATTCGGAATCAACAATAAAATTAAACAACAACTGTCTCATAGGTTTCATTTCTAAACATTCGAAGCAAACAAAATCAGCATTTTTTCAGGCTGCCCAAGCAAATGTGCATGCGCACTCAGTAGGGAAAGAGATCACGACACCAACCTCATTTAAGGCTGTTTTACACGTTTGCTGCATCCCAGTTCGCGTACTATCTGTCCTAAATAGTATTTAAAAATAGAATTAGTATGTCCCAAATTGTAGTATGTTGAAAAATGTATGTCAAAGCTTCCTGGATTGTTTACTATTTCCGCGTCCATTATCTAATCGCTGATATTGCCCACAGTACATTCCGAGTTGGACGTGAATTTGATTAATACTACACGTGGGTGAAAAGTGTAAATAAACTACAAACATGATAGACGAGCGACACCAACTGTCAAGTAGAGAGGCTTCAGTAAGTTTTTTTCACTGTTAATTAATATCTAGGCTACTGGGAAATATTTAAATAGCGTTTTCTGTGTTATATTTCATCTGCAACAACAATACTTAACCTTTATAAAGACGTGTTTGTACATTACGTCTGAATGCATAATTATCCTGAGGAGATTTCTCTGCATTAAAGACTACGATTACACTAATACGTTTTAGTTTGAAAACGGATATGTTTTGCTACGGTTACCAATCCGTCTACACTACACTGAAGTTTTTGAGCCTTTTTAAAAACGCTGAAGAGGCTGTTATCATTCTAAAATGCTGCTGCTCCGTCTCAGTGTGGATGGGGGAAAACAGAGACATTTAAAAACGGAGGCGGGGCTGCAGATATTCGCCTCTCTGACTGGGACTTTTTCCACAATATTAAGTAGCCTACACACAGTTCAGTCCTGCATCCTCTTCTTTTAAGTTCAGACTTTGCAGGTTTAATATGGAAAACAAATGCCAGAGGACACATCAGGTAAATCTTCAAAGGGAACAGTGTACTTTATAACCTTATTCACATCACCCTGGATACGCTGTTTAAATTTCTTAACAAATAAAATTAAAACATGATTTAAGGAACTGCGATTTTCATTTAGATATTAGCAACTTAACAGACAGCAGAAATGTTGAGGCACTGTGACACACACACACACACACACACACACACACATCATATATATATATATATATATATATATATATATATATATATATATATATATATATATGTATGTATATAAAATAATAATAATAATAATAATAAAATAAATAACACTTTCTCCAGAAGAAAGAAATATAGGAAATACTTTGCAAAATTCCTTGCTCTGTTAAACATCACTTGGGAAATATTCGAAAAAGAGACCAAAAAATTTCAAAGGAGGGTAAATAATTTTGATTTCAACTGTGTCTCACATCTCAAAAGGCCTGCTTATTAGTAGCACTGTTGGATCATGTCAGTTAGAGAATTCTACCATTTACATGCGCTGAGAAATCTGTATGTGTGTGTTGTGGCGCTCGTGGATCAATACAATTCCTTTAAGCCCATATCTCATTGTCATAGCAGCTCAGCCAACTGTGTAAGTCACCAATCTGCAATTTCAACTCAAGGGTTAAACTGAATTGGATTTACAGTGCCTAAATTCCCAAACCCTGGGGAGAGTATTTAAGTTTGGGGAGAACTTAAATAAATGAAGTTCAGAAAGCTTTGATTTGGTTAAAAACTAAAAGGCCTGTTGATGATGATAATTACTCTGGTTAGCTTTTTGAACTTATTAAGATTGTAATGTGATTTAACATTATACTTTAACAGTAGCTTACAATGATTTAACTTTTTTCCCATCACCTGGGTGAAAACCCATTGTGGTTGAATGTAAGGTAAAAGCACAGTTAGCTTAGCTTAAAGGAGAAATTCACCCAAAAGTAAAAATTACTTTATAATTTACTTAAGCAGTTGTACACTTTTATGAATTGTTCATCTGTTGAACACAAACAAGAGCCTCAAATGAATGTTGGGGAAAAGCAGCCATTGACGCCCGTAGTAGAAACTAATAAAAGAAGGCTGCTGGCTGCTTTTTGCAACGTTCTTCACCTGTTTGGAACAATAGGGTATATGGCGAGCTAGTGCTGTTCCCATGCTGATACACTTCCGCTGACCTGTTATTGTGAACTTTTTCTCATTTTATACGGTTCCTTATACAGCATCGATGTTGTAATGTCATTAAAATACATTCAGTTAAATAAACTTTAGCATTTATTTAGTTGCTCAAGCATAAAACAAGACAAAAGGCCGTTTACTCGCACATGCCCGTCAGAATCGGCAGGTTAACGCCGCTCCATTGAATTTACTGGGGTAAAATGAATGCTCATATAATAAAGATATGGCGGGGGAAATGTAATTTAATGCAGTGCTTCTTGTACAATTTGAGACCCACTTTAAATCGGATATCACTCAGCTAGTGGAGATTTTTAAAGAAAACAGACCTTAAACGCACCGGATTTTGCATTGCCATTCAATTCGCCAGAAACACTTAACCCAGGTTAATGGCAAATTAAAAGTCCTATTAGCATGCTTCGGCATATACCCCATTAGAGAAGGGCTGGGGAAAGTCTGGCCTCCGGGCCGTATGGGTAAACCGGAGCACCCAGAGGAAACCCACATCAACACGGGCAGAACATGCAAACTCCACACAGAAATGCCAACTGACCCAGCCAAAGCTTGAGTCAATGACCTTCTTGCTGTGAGGCGACAGCACTACCTACTGCGCCACCGTGCTGCCCAGTTTCATGCTGCTAGCGGTAATTAAATCTCACACTTAACTTTAAGTAAACAAGCCCCCTTTTAAGTGGTATTCAAACATACTTTGACTAGTTTCAGTCCACACAAGACTGTACATTTTGGCCTTTGGTGATGTTAGCAACTACTCTGCACACGCCTCAAACAAGCCTCTAATGCAATTGTCCACTTTGTGGCTTAGCGCTGAATCTTGCAGTGTAAGGAAAATTGTTCAGTTTATTGCCGGTCAGAGGTCAGCGTCAGTCATATTTTGTTTGGCAGTTTGTGCTAACAGCTTTGTTGTGAAACGGCCAGAGGCCAAGCAAGAGTTCAGGGCCCTCATCGCAAAATTGTTTACTTGTACCAAAAAAAAAAAAAAGGTAGATGGATAAAACCTCAGGATTTCAGAGCAGTCAAGCTAGAACAATGTGCTTTGTTTAGCTGAACTTTGAACAGAATAAGTGCATTTATTGAAGAATCCAGTACATACTGCTTGTTAAATAACTTACTTAGAGGTAAACATTTTATAACAACTCACCTAGAGTTAAACAGATGAGTTTTACCATCTCTGGGTCTGACGCTAGCAGTTTTAGCTTATCTTAGCATTTATTGAATCAGATTAGACCAGTAGCATCTTACTAAAAAAGTGTAGTTATAGTAGCATATCAATAAAACTTATAGTATGATGTACTAAGACCGACAGAAAATTAAAAGTTGCAATATTCTAGGCCAATATGATTGGGGAATTATATCCTCATTCTGGCATATATGATATATATACAGTTGAAGTCAGAATTATATATATATATATATATATATATATATATATATATATATATATATATATATATATATATATATATATATACAGGGCTTAACATTAATTAACTTTTTTGACCACCTGCCAATGTGACTAGTAGTTTTCCAACATTACTAGCCACTCGCAATTTTCACTAGCCACAATTTTATTGTTGGGAAAATATCTATTTATACACATAAATATGACTTTGACATGCAAAAATTACTTGATTTAGAGTTTGCGTTATCTCTACATGCCTCCTCATTCATTTCACTTTTTGTGTGTCGTATATAAGCTTGCTCAATAATCATGAGCAAATGGGTCAGTGTTTCATATATTACAATTAGTTTTCATAATTTTCAGAGCCCAAAGTGGAAGGATTTACCCAATTTATCTCTGACCACACCATAAATAAAGTTAATTATTTCTTAGCCACACATTTTAAATGTGTGAAAACATGCAAAATATAGCTGAATACTAAATGTTTTATTTAACAAAACATATGCACAGTCATATGTCCTGGCTAAAGGTCCCAGATCACCAGTTAACTACACATAAATGGGGAGTTATTCTCCCATTAAAGCAATGTTATTGTAAAAAAAAAAAAAGATAATTAAACCATATTAATGCAAAAGAAAGCAGGTAAAAAACATACTGTGTGATAATGAAAGGATAATCACACAGGCATGGTTAATGATAGACCCATAAATTATCTTTTCAAAGATTGGTTAAACTTAAAGCAACTGGCACTGCTTACAATAAGTCAACTCTGGAACTCTGGAAAGCAGCAAGACTGTAGCCTGTTGGTGCATGCTCCTCCCTTTTTGTTTAGTCCATTTGAAAGAGAATTGATCGCTGAGTTGTGTTTCTAGACACAGTTGCTTCACAAAAGGAAACGGGAGCGTGCACGCGTTATAAACAGTCGCGCGCATCACCTCAGCTGTTAGCGCGAGTGATTATCCTCTCATCCGGTATTCTGCTTTGCTCGCGCGAAGTTGCAAACGCAATTATTTTTGTCAGTCTTTTTGCTTCTTGATCGTCTGTGCATGCATATTGGACCATCCTTATTGTCGAACCTTGCTTTTAAGAATTATTATCTGGGAAAATAATTTTATATATATATATATATATATATATATATATATATATATATATATATATATATATATATATATATATATATATATATATATGTATATATATATATATATATATATATACATACATACAGTTATATACAACAGTTTTGTCTGGTTCTTGAATCTGATTGGCTGATAGCTGTGATATATTTAAGTAATATCAGCACCCGTACAGCCTCTTTACCCTTTGTGTATTACTCTGCCAACATACAGCCAGCAACAAGCAGACACTACAGTTTTAAAGTTTAAAAGATGCTTGCTCAGTTGTTTAACTCTCGGCTTATGATTTGACTCCAAAGCGGAAGTAGTTCTTCGTACAGAAGGGTGTTTGAGACTCTCCATGTTTGATTTTGTTTTTATATACACAATTATGCCGTCACACTGTTGTATAAACGAAATATGGGGGCACTAAGGCACTCAGCCTGCGGCCTCGCACACCTCCAACCAGTGCCGATATACAGCCATATCGCACTGCTACTCTTGTGATATTGCTCATATATATAATAATAATAATCAAGGAACCATAAATGCAGCAGGCGCAATGGTAATAAACACTGAAATTAGCCTGAAAATAGTCTCTAGCCAGGTACTAACAGCGCTGCATAATATAATTGTGCCTTAAATTGAAAAATTATGGAAACTCTAGAATTTGATTAACCCAATGCTATTAGTCTAATTCGATTCAGTAATTAATGCTAAGCTAAGCTTAAAGCTAAGCTTAAAGCCTGCCAGACCCAGAGATCGGCTGAATGGATTGAAAAACAAAAAATGCACTCTAAAATGAACAGGCATTCAGTGTAGAGAGTGCAGGATTGGAGTAATATAGCCAACTCCAGGGGTCACCAACCCTGTTCCTGGAGAGCTACCTTCCTGCAGATTTTAGTTGCAACCCTGACCAAACACACCTGTTTGTAATTATCAAGTGCTGCTTTAGGTACTATTAATTGGTTCAGGTGTGTTTGATCAGGGTTGGGACTGAATTCTACAGGAAGGTAGCTCTCCAGGAACAGGGTTGGTGACCCCTGGCCTACCCCCTCTTTAGAGTCAGAGTAAGGAGCAATGATTGTAAAAAATATGGACGACGCGACAGCCCCTTTTCCCATTGAACGCCTCGAGGGCAAAACGCCTGCTTGACGGGCAAAAACTGTCGCAAAAAACTGCTGAAATTAGAGCCTTGACATGCGCAGAAGGACTGTCTGAGGGAGCCAGAGGAGGAGCCGCGAAAATGAAAAGTCAAGCTTCCAACCAAACGCTTTATGTAAAATCAACCACGCCCCCCGAACTTCTCAGCATGCGTTTGCTGTCATATCAACACAAATGGATGTAATAACGTTAACAAGTATTAGGGTTTTATATTCAATCGCGCCAGCTCCGGGCCGCAGCGCATAACCTACTCGAAGCGTCGCGGGCTGATTCCTACTCGGCCTCCGCATCTGGCTCGATTGACTCGGGCTGGAATCGGGTAGTGAGTCCAGGCATCCGGAGTAGGACCAGCAGAGGTAGTCAGTCTGAGCTCTGAGGGGTAAGTCTCCGGCAGGCGAGAATCTAGCTGGAACTGGCCTGAGTGTATTTTGCTATCTGGGTGGTTAGGCGTGTATCAGCAAACTAATAAAGCCCGAAAAAAATTTCAGCACAATAACCAGTGCCTTAATCGACCAGAACCATCTTTCGGGACATTTTTATTGCAAGTGTAATAATTTTTGTTATTTGGGCTCAAGTCTCCTTCATTAACACGGAGGAGGCGGGCTTTATGACTTGTACTGCAGCCAGCCCCCAGGGGGCGATCTAACGGCCAAGACCTTCACTCAAACGCAGGCTTGCGGCACACTTGGTAAGGAGATGGACCAATGCATTTTGGACAAGTTGTAACTGAGAAAGATCTGGCCAACCCCATGGTAAAATGTGTTAGACAACTTTAGAAAATAAGCTTGATCACAGCACTTGAGAGTCAAAATCTCAAAACTAACCAGCTAAAAGTAGTGATATATTGCTTGAGGCCTATTTCTTAACATTACAATGCTACTGTAACTAAAAACAAATCCTAAATAACAGTGCTGCATAATTTATTTGTGCCTTAAATAGAAAAATTATGGAAACACTTGAATTTTATTTACCTAACGCTAATGGTCTAATCTGATTCAGTAGTTTATGCTAAACTAAGTTTAAAGTTCTCCTACTAGACCCAGAGATCGGCTGAACTGATTGAAAAATAATGCTTAAAAACGGTTTTACTCTATAGGAGTTGTAAAATGAGCATGTTTCCAAAATCTTAGAGTTTTCATTAAATGGATCTGAATGACAGCTATGCTAGGTTTTCCTAAAATAAACAAACAACTTTGAAAACAGCATGTCCATTAGCCTTTAGTCAACAAATCCTGATTGGAGGACTGAAGAGATCTAGTAAGCTTGTACGAAGTCAATAGCTTACTAAGATAAATGGGATTCATATTGTTTAAAAAATTAACAACAAAAAAATAACTCTAAAATGAACAGGCATTCAGGGTAAAGTGTGTAGGATTGGAGTAATATAGGTTACTTCCTCTTTTTTGTCCCAGTCAGACGGGCCACTGCATTTTGGACAAGTTGTAACCGAGAAAGTGCAATCCGGCTAATCCTTAGTAAAGTGTGAAAGACAACTTTAGCAAATAAGCTTGATCACAGCACTTTAAACTCTCAAAAAACTAGTGTAAAGTAGTGATATATTGCTTGTGGTTTCAAAGGCCTATCTCTTAACATTACAATGCCACTGTAATTAAAAACAAGTCCTGAGTAACAGCGCTGTATAATATAATTGTGCCTTAAATAGAAAAATTACTCTTGAACTTTTTTAACCCAATGCTAATGGTCTAATCTGATTCAGTGATTTATGCTAAGCTAAGCTTAAAGCTCTACTAACAGATCCAGAGATCGGCTGAATGGATTGAAAAATGATGTTTAAAAGCTGTTTAACTCTATGGGAGTTGTTAAATTAGCATATTTACAAGGTTTTAGAGTTTTCATTTCAGTACTGCTATGCTAGCTTTTCTTAAATTAAGCAAACAACTTTGAAAACAACATGCCCATTAGCCTCTAGTTTACTAATAATAAGCTTCTTTACATTTGAGCATACCTACCCTTTAATGCAATTCAGCAAAGCTAGCAACAAGAGCACAAAGACAGCTGGACTCATGATCTGGCAGATTGTGGGCCGACCGTAGCCACATGTGTTCTCAAAATTACTTCATCATCATTCATTTTCAGAGAATTGCCATATATTTCATCAGCTAATGGCTTGCCGGTGTCAGCAAAATTAGAATTGAGGATCGGGGCATATCAGGGCCGCGTTCGTGTCTGGTCCAGGTTAATCAAAGGTTAGCTTGGGTATCCTTTGGTGTCTGATACGGTAACTAAGCATTAGCTGGGCATAAAGCATGTGGCGAATCAAGCCGGCGATGACAGGAACAGCTTTCCAAGACAGATCAGCACAATTCCCTGCAAATGGGACAGGACGAGGGGTTGAACTAGCTTAGCCCTGAACTGCCTTCACTGGTGCTGGCTGGAGCAGCTAGCAAAGGTGGAATAGCAGCTCCTCCAGGGAGCGTTTAATCTATCCACCCTCTCAGCACCGCTCGATAACTGGCAGGCCTGTCCGTTCGTTGATTACCAGCAGAGTGTAACACGGAGGGACGGAGTCCAAGCTTTTTTGTTCCAAATATTGAAACGGGGGTTGAAGCTACTCTCAGCTATTAAAGTCTCAATGCATAAGTGGAAGTTAAGCTCACGCTGAAAGCCAAGGCAAATGGAGTGGATACTAAGCCTGCTGAAAAAACAGAGAATTTGAGTCTTGCTAGTAGTGATTAACGGGAATGGCGTCTTGGAGAGGACGACGGATGACTGCGCTGTCCAGAAATGGGTAATTACTTGCTATGGAGGGACGTCTTCTTTGTTTTTCTTTGTGTATCATCTTGTATAATAACCTTGAGAGGGCTGTTTGGGTGTCTAAAGACAAAAAGTGAAGGTAATAAGGTGGAATAGCTATGATTCTGTTAAATTGGCTAAAGTCAGACAGAGAAGGAGCTTTGTCATTTATGTCCATTGCTATGAATTATGACCAGTCTTCATTAAGTTTCAGTGACGACAACACTGACTATATTTGTATAGCACAATTTTTAAAACTTACCTTGATCAATGTGCTTTCCAACAAGTAAACAGAAACAGACAAGAACAACAGGTAATGAAACCCCCCTGTCTGAGCAGGGTGTTTTTACACTTTTAGTTTAAAAAACGCTAGGCAAATGAGTGAGTCCAGCTTTGTTTAGGTGGGAGCGTCCAGTGACAAAAGAGGGAAGGGTTTGCATGAAAAGGGGAGTTTTATTACGTGCAAGCCCATTGATACTAACTTTGCCTCTGAATAAACATAAACAAAGCACATTGATCACACACTTACCTAATCCGTAGAGACAGGACAATCAACACCAACTGGAACTGCGTCTTTATAAAAAAAGATGGGTGTCAAATACGTATTTCACTATTTCCAGATCTGAAAAGCTCTTGGGTAAAAAATGTTCCTAATCTATACATAAATATGCCTACCAAAGCCTGGTGGCTGCAATATAGAATGCCTAATCTCCCCTATATTTAAGGGTGCTTTCACATCATGGTTCCAATGCAATCTCACGGCAATTCATAACTTTTTGATTTAGTGGCTAATTTGTATGAATTTGTTCAATCTAATTTCTACTATTTAGTACGATTTGCTCATCACCCAATAACTGTTGGGATTAGGGGTGGGGTTGGGTGCCACGCCTCCTTTTTTAAAATTTTACTTTTTCATACGACTGAACTCATACAAATTCACACGAATTAACCACTATACTGACAAAATGTAAAATACTTATGTTTCCTCGTGAGATCAGGCTGGTGGTTCAGTCAATTATGTTCGGACCAAGGGCAACAAATGATACATTGTAGCATTTTTCTGCAGTTTTTTGGTCCTTTTCATACCACACTGATGGCTTTGGTCTGAACCAGTTGAAAAGAACCAAAATGCAGTCATGTGACAAATCACTCGTTGATGAGATGTTTTTGAATGTATTTCCTAAACTGCTTTTCGATTGGTCAGAAATAACGTGCAGGAAAATGCCAATGGAACTACCACTCATAAATAAACCGGTAGACACAAAATGTTGCTAATTACTATGGAAGGACGACTGCGCTGGCTGATTGTATCCCTGGTCATAGTATAATATATAGTTTGTATACATCACTTTAGAAAAACTATACATTTCGAGAAGGTAGCACTTTGGAGGATGGAAAACAATGTTTTAATGCTTTGCAAACGGCAAAGGCACATCGCTAGTCACTTCAGGAAGAGGTGGGAATTAAAATAGCTAAACTGCAACACGGTTATCTACCGAAATTATTACCAACGATCCAACAGGTAATGTTTTTCACACTCTCTCTCTCTCTCTCTCTCTCTCTCTCTCTCTCTCTCTTTAAAATTGTTGGTAAAGCACTGTCAACAAATATTTTTTCTCCACACCCCATAAGATGGGACAGTGCATCAGACTACGGCAGCTTAATTAATCCAAAGAAGCAAAGTACCTTTTGCATTTGGGTCTGTTTATGTTTGGATCATGTTCTCACCACAAATGAACCGCTCCAGGGTTTGTTTGAAAACGTAGCGAGACCACCTCTTCAAGGAGGACTCGGTATGCTTTTTTTGTTCCGCTTTAGGTGCTAAATCGAGTGTGATTGCTACATTCACACCTGCCCAAACGATCCACACCAAGAGGGAAAACGAATTCTAGTGCGATTCATCCGAACTACATAAAGCAGGTGTGAAAACACCCTAAGTATTTAAGGATACACAACAGATCCTGATTGGAGGACAGAAGAGTTCTGGTAAGCTGATATATTATCAATAGCTCACTGAGATAAACGGGAGTCAGTGATGGTTTAGTGGTTAGTCACAGGACAAGGTCACTGGTTCAAGTCCCAGCTGGGTCAGTTGGTCAGTGTGGAGTTTTGCATGTTCTCCCCGTGGATTTCCTCCGCGTGGTCCGGTTTCCCCCACAAGTCCAAATAGGTGAATTGGGTAAGCTAAATTGTCCGTAGAGTGTGTGTGAGTGAGTGAATATGGACGTTTTACAGTAATGAGTTGCAGCTGGAAAGGCATCCGCTGCGTAAAACATATGCTGGATAAGTTGGTGGTTCATACCACTGTGGTGACCCCTGATTAATAAAGGGAGTAAGCAGAAAAGAAAATGAACAAATGATGAAATTGGCCGTAGTGTATGAGTATGTGAATGTGTAAGTTTATGGGTGTTTCCCAGAACTTAGTTGCTGCTAGAAGGGCATCCGCTGTGTAAAACATATGCTGGAATAGTTGGCTTTTCATTTTGCCGAGGCAACCCCTCATATATAAGGGACTAAGTCGAAAGAAAATGATTCTATAAATGAAATTGGCCATAGTGTATGAGTGTATGTGTGAATGCGAGAGTGTATGGATGTTTCCCAGTACTAGGTTGCGGCTGGAAGAGCATCCGCTGCGTAAAAAATGTGCTGGAACAGTTGACGGTTTATTCCGCTGTGGTGACCCCTGATAAATAGGGGACTAAGCTGAAGGAAAATGAATGAATAAATGAATGAATGAATGATCAGATGTAAAAAGTGTAGGATTTCAGTAATATGCTTCCTATTTTTATCCCAGTCAGGAGACGGGACGCTACATTTTGGACAAGTGTAACCAAGAAAGAGCTATCTGGCTAATCCCATTGTAAAGTGTGGAAGGCAACTTTAGGAAATAAGCCTGGTCTCAAAATTAACCAGTAAACCAGTTTTTTTCTGATGGTTTTTAAAGTCCCATTTCTAAACATTACAATAGTCAACAAACAAAAGTCCTAAGCATACTTAATACAGTACCCGAATATCAAAAGACACCTTCAGATGTGAACTTTTTGTGAATGCAAGCAATTGTAAGCAAGTTCTTGCTGCTTTTTGGTCAATGAATATAGCAACATGAGATCCAAATCAATGTCTAAACATGTTCAGAATCTGTTTTTATTTGTCACACAAGCTACACTCCCAATAGAACTCTGCATGTTATCCTTCTGTGTTAAACAGGAATGCAGAAGAAGCTAGCATGCACACGTCCTCCTCATCACAAACGCCGCACTGTCATTCACAGTGCTGTGCTGCCCCCTAGCAGGTCTGCGGAGTACCGCATCTCAGAACAGAGAAGATAATAAACCAAATCCAGTGGTCCTCTTTCCCTCTGCATGCGTCGAAGAGCCACAATCAATTTGGGAGATACTGATGCACAACCCCTCGAATGCAGCAAGCCCCCAGTTGTAGGGATAGCAAGCATGTACCATTATTTATAGCATTCTGGTGAAATGCATTTGAGTTAGAGCCAGGTTAAGCACAAATGTGAATTGATCTGGGCAATCACTGTGATGAATGAGGGAAGAAAAAAAAAGCCTGTTTGCCAAAAGCTTCTGTTTCTGGTGCTCTCTTTGCTGTGGGATTTGGAAGACAATACTAAGGGAGCCACAATGCGGTTTAACTTTAGCAAACTGTTGTACACAAAATCAAAGGAGAGTCCCAGTGGAGGGCTCGGAGGTTAAGTGCCTTGCTTTAAGGTAAAAATTGTATTAGGTTATGATTGCAATCTCTGGAACTCCAGATGTGCTCAGGTACATCCAAGTGGGAGTGAACATGCCACCTCTTCGATTCGTATCTACCTTCCTTTATCCCATTTCCCCACCATCATCATAACTCTTCAAGAGACTGTTGCATAGGCAGACAGCCACCCATGGGCAAAATTTGATTTTTATGGGTTGCAGGGCTGTTTTCCAGCCTGTTCAAATCCTAATCTCAACTCATAAATGAGAAACTGCGAGCTGCGACTGTAAATCTTACTTGAAGGTTAGAGGTTCTGGGGAGGGGAATCTCTTGGTAAAATCTTTGGCTATCAAGATACTACTTGAGGGGAGAAAATTAAAGTATTTTTCTTGGCACTTGTGATGGCTGATTTCGAAGCACTTCTTCAGGAAGCTTTGAAACTTTTAAAATATTTAGTTTGGATGCTTACGATTTCATTAAACAGGTCTTTGTTATGTCATTACTTCTTTGAAATGTTTAAAAAAATGCAATGATTCTCCACTGGGGGCTGTAATACTATAAAATCCACGTGAATCAAGTCGGCTGAATAGTGATGAATGTCAGGCTTCATTGGTTTCGCCTGCAGAATCTAACTAAGGAATCCTTGAAGCCAAACTTATGTGTGTGTTGCTTCAAGAAAGCAAGCATTTATTTGTGTTGTGTTTTATTTTTATTTGTTTACATTCATTTATTCTTCATTTAATTCTTTTATTAAATAATAATTAATTCCTTGCATATATAAAGCGCGTTTCTGGACACTCAAAGCACTTTACACATTGGGGGAATCTCCTTATCCACCACTAGTGTGCAGCATCCGCCTGGATGACATGACGACAGCCATCATGCGCCAGACCGCACACCACTGACCAGCTGATTGGTGGGGAGAAGACAGAGTGATGAAGCCAATTATCATATGAGGACAGAGGCCAGTGGGCAAATTTGGCCATGATGCCGGAGTTAAACCCCTACTCTTTTTTTGAAGGACATCCTGGGATTTTCAAGTCCTCGGTTTAATGTCTCATCCGAAAGATGATAGAGTCCCCATCACTATACTGGGGCGTTAGGACCCACATAGACCAAAGATTGAGTACCCTCACAAGCACCACCTCTGGAAGCATCCTAGCTTTCCGATATGGTCTCCCATCCAGGTACTGACCAGATGAAACCCTGCTTAGCTTCAGTGGGCGACCATGTGAGAGTTGCATAGAGCTAGCTGCCCTCTATTTAGCTTCCATATTTAATCATAAGATCATTAGTCATTTACAGAATTATCATTTTACTGATCATTAGTTATTATTTGATTATTATTAGTCATTTGAATTTGTTTAAAATATTTTATTATTACTATATTCATATAATTATTGCTTCATTATTACTGCTGTTTTTCATATTGTTATAATCTTATGACTGTAAGAATTCAAGCGACACTTGTTTTTAAGAGTAAGAGATGAGAGAATGTTTGTGTGTCATTGGATAATGTGAAGCAGTAATTTTCCATTACTGTTGCCGGTACAGGGTGGGCCATTTATATAGATACGCCTTAATAAACTTATTGGGTATTTCACAAGAAAAACAATGGTGTGCTTTGTTTTAACGTAACTTTATTCTTTCATGAGTTATTTACAAGCCCCCTCACATATACTAATGTGCCACAAACAGGACGATAATATCACCAACCATTCCCATTTTATTAAGGTGTATCCATATAAATGGCCCACCCTGTAGTATAATAACACTAGTTGGATATATCCTGGTAAGAAAAAGTCTGAGCATTGAATCAAACGCAACTAAGATTATTCAATAAACTTTGCTCTTATTATCATTACTTCCAATCCAGGCTCATTCTGAAAACGTACCTCTATATACATTTTTGGAGACTGCGAAATACATCCCAGGTGGTGCGTTTTATTCCAGCTTTTGTTTTTGTGAATCCACGAAAGGCCGATGTGTATGCCTTTTCAGATCTCAAATTCCTCACAAGAGTGCCATTCGCGTCTTCTGTACTCGGATAAATCCACCAGAGGCCGCTGTTGACTTACTGTTTGACTGACTGACTGATCAACCAATCGACTGAACCACCCTCCTCCTCCCCTAAACCCAACCAATTATATCAATTCACCCTCCCACCCACTTCCCTAAACTCAACCAACAATTTTCATAAGCAGTCCAGAAAAAGAAAAGCCCATGTCGGATTTCCACGTTTTCAGATTTTATCACATTCTCACCCTGTTATTTACTAATTTTTTTTTTGGATTCTGTTTTTGTCTTACCTGCTTTCTGGAACAGTTTTTCACCAGACTCGAACCCTGTCATCGTGGTCAACTCCTCTCTATGTCTAAAGTCAGCCGATGTACATGACGAGCTAACAAGACAAACTGGAATTCAGTGGGAAAGCTGTCCACACGGAGGTAAGCGGTCAGCTGGAAAGCGCGAAAAGGAATGGCATCATACCGCCCTTTAGCGTTAGTTTAAAAAATAAAATTCATCCATTCGTACCTCTGGCTACATAATTCACGGTCTCCAGAAACGTATGTAGGACTAAGTTTTCAGAATGAGCCTATGTTGATTACTTCATCTTCTGCTTCTCTCTAGCTTTCCCAATCAACTCCTATTGATGGGAGACTGTTCTTCAGTTGAATACTGGTTAACAGGTTTGACAATTGGGCAGCTCCTCTGGCTTATTGTCTGGATACCCAGAGAAACAAACTTCTTGTTTTCTGACAGGATCTGACATCCGGGGCTAGATCTTATTTATCTAGTGTGAAGAGTGTGAGTGTTTTACTTTTTTGTACACATTTTAGGAAGATATTTGAAGAATGAAAAGTAATAATATCAGTTTATTCTTGTTGGTGTGTTTAACAGAGCCAACATTTGACATTCATTCATTTACATTTGGCTTAGTCCCTTATTTATCAGGGGTCACCAAAGCGGAATGACCCACCAACAATTCCGGAATGTTGTTTTACATAGCGGATCCCCTTCCATTTGCAACCCAGTACAAGGAAACACCAATACACTCGCACATTCATATTTTGTTTACCCAAAACACTTATAGTAAATGTCTTTGGACTGTGGGGGAAGCATCTGGAGGAAACCCACTCCAACATGGAGAGAACATGCAAACTCTACAAAGAAACCCCAATTGACTGAGCCAAGACTCGAACCAGCGACCTTGTTTTAAGGAGACACTCCTAACCACTGAGCCACCGTACATATTATGCAGAAACTTATTATTTGATGATGTTAGATGACAAGCTAAGCCCATTTGTAGGTAATACTTTTAGTTTAATGTTCACAGTATATTTGAGAAAGCCAATCAAATGCATGATTTGCCTGCGTTTTTGTTACATGGTTTTGACCAACAGGTATGCCTGTGGAGTTTCGGACACTTAGAAACAGTGAGTTATTTTTGAGGAGCAATTGGTTCAAATGTTTCAAAGCTTTAAAAAGCTTTCTTCCTCCTGTCACTACTTGGAAGCTTCATGAGAAGAACTCTATGCCTTTGTTTGCGTATTAAATGTGTTAATAATTGCATTCATTGATGCCATCTTGAAGACTTGAAGTGTTTCCATGAGCACATGACCATGAAGCAGGATGAATCGCTGAGCGGCGTCTGATTGAACAACAAAAGGCTTCTCCGTCTTCAGGCTACACATCCTATTACTTTGCATGTAATCTAGACAAAGAAACGTGAAAGTGCTTTCATTTCCTTCCAGCGCGAGAACTTTTGATTGCAATAAAGATTTGAAATACTGACACAGAACAAGGCTGCAATCTGTAAAACATGCCACGGATTGCTAAAACCTCCTTTGTTTTCTCTCACACAGGAAAGCAACAGATGGACTTTCTAGCTCAGTCCATCGACTTCACAGTGGAAAAAAAAAAAAGAAGCTTGTTGTTTTCCCTCTCCGCTGATGACTCGCTAAGTGAGAGGCTTTCATGCCGTCTGTGTCCCTTCTCCCTGGGTGAATGTCATTGCATTAGGACCCTTCAGAGTGGATCAATCGTACCACATGACATACATCAAGTGGACAATTAACTCTGGTCTAACATTGAGTCCCCTGAGGATGCTGGACAAAGAGGCTCACAATTAGGGTTGATCTTGTGTTGAATATGCCTGGTGTGCTGGAAAGTCCTCATCTGAGAGCAGCTTTGAACTTGAACATGATTTTTTTTTTTAGATGACAAGGGCAGTGTATGACAATTTAAGTGACAAGCATGACTCTTCAAGCTGATCGTCGAGCATTTTAAAATTGAACATGTTTTGTTAAAACCGATAGCGGTGCAATAATTCAATCCTCCATCACTGCGGTGCGGCTTCTTGATGGAAGGTCCGTCATTCTCGGTTCAGAGCGCAAGGCATATTTCTTCATGAACTGAAAGAGCATCAGATTATGAGCGCTGGCGAGATAGAAATCTGGCATGAGAGAAGGCAGCAGAGATAGAAAGCAGGAGAAAAGTATCAGACGTCAGGTTTGACTCAAAACAAAGCAGACGGAAAGTCAAACTACGTTTCCTCTCGTATGAATTGTGTCATGTTTTCATACAAAAGGCATTGCACAAGTTCTAAAAGCCTAGATTTCAATCGGTAGTTGGTTTACCAGATTTATAGTCTGTGTGAAATCAAAATGTACAGTGTTTTACTAGCACACATGGTTAAAACAAGAAGTTTGATTTGGTAATCTTCCATCAAAGTCTCAATATTTGCTTCTGTGTTTGGAGTGTGTTTGGATGCCAACTTCAATTAATAATAATAATAATAATAATAATAATCATTCCTTACATTTATGTAGCCTTTTTCTAGACACTCAAATCGCTTTACATAATGAGGGGAATCTCCTCATCAACCATCAGTGTGCAACATCCACCTGGATGACGCGACGGTAGCCATTTTGCGCCAGACCGCACACCACACACCAGCTAATTGGTGGAGAGGAGACAGAGTGATGAAGCCAATTATTATATGGGGAAGGTTAGGAGACCAGGATGGACAGAGGCCAGTGGGCAAATTTGGCCAGTATGCCGGGGTTAAACCCCTACTCTTTTTTTTTTTAACAACCACAGAGAGTCAGGACCTCGGTTTAATGTCTGATCCGAAAGATGGCGCTCACTGAGCAGTATAGAGTCCCTATCAATATTCTGGGGCGTTAGGACCCACACAGGCAGTTGAGCGCCCCCTGTTGGCCTCACTATCACCCATCCCAGCAGTAACCTAGCTTTCCCATGTGGTCTCCCATCCAGAAGCTGACCGGGCACAGCCCTGTTTAGCTTCAGTGGGTGACCATGAGAGAGTTGCAGAGAGCTAGCTGCCAGCAAAATTAGAATATTCTTAACCATATCCCTCTTACCATTAGTTTGCTAAAAGGGAATGATGAGCAAAATAAAGCACTTTCATTGTCTTGTAACATTTATTTTAACCTAATTATCCTAATGACTCCAATATGATTTGTTCAGCAATTTATTTGTTCCCGATCATTTGCGGGAGGCTAATCTGCTGTGATTGATCCGATGAACCAGTCTGTTGTGATTGGTCAACTGCGAAGGTGGAGAGAAACTCACCACTGTTATGAAGTAGCAGAGTATGTGAGAGCCAAATGCAGGATTGCAATAAAGCAATGCAGTTAAACACTAGCATATGCTCTAATCTTAACCCTAACCCCAAGTAATAACAACGACATACATTCAATATTAATCCACACAGTGGCAAAAGTTTAACTATTTTGAAATTTGACTGCGCCACACGTGTAGGAACAGCTGATTGTGGCCAGAGGACAGAGGATCGAGAGTTCAAAAACATATTTAATCGGTAAAGGAAGAAGCACGCATCACATTTTCAATGCAGTTTTGGACACAATATGTAAAATAGCCCATACAGATTTAAACTGAGATACAGTAAACACTGATATATAATAGGTAAGTGATTACAAGCCGTAATTACAACATATAAAACACAATTAAATAAATACTTTGCAAACTACAGAAAACAAGGCAACCATTTTAATTTTACATTTACATGTTATGATCCGGAGGAAGAAGAAATATGGCCCATATGAACTGTAAAAGAATATAAACAGTAACTGTTACAGGCCCCTATGAACTGTAACAGTTACTGACAAAGTCCCTAGCAAAGTCTGACAAGGTCCCATACATAATAGTCTCTGCTGCTTCTTGCTTTAACAGCAAACTGCTGAAGAATCCCACGTTGCAGCGTAGGTTACTGTATTAAAAATCTAAAAAAAAAAAAAAGGACAGGAACAAGCACAGCACATGGTTGGCTATACTGTGGTATTGTTGTGAAAATGAACTTTAACCCTTTACTCCCAACAGCCGAATCTCCATCTGTCAGTGATCTTCACATCATGATCAGTATTGTAATCCCCTGTGATCCGCTAGAGTGTGAAGAGAAAGGCACATTCACAGTTACCGGATCCGGCACTTCATATTTGGTGATGTACCACATCGACGTCGACACATTCAGCCAAAAGATCCGAACCTAAAACGATTCATTTTTTCGACTCTGAGTCGACTATTTTGTTAAAGAATCGTTAGTTTTATACACGGTGCACTTTCAGATTTAAACCTCAGCTAGATGTTTTCATTCACTTAGTGCTATGTTGCACACTGCATAGAGGGTAATTTTCAAAAATCCATCATGGGGGCTCTTTAAGTACTGAAATAAAAGACTTTAAGCTTATTTAGATGACTTCCCATCATCACCAAGGTAGTGTTTTGTTTGTTCAGCTGTTTAAACCATCTAAAAAGAGTCTCAAACTATCAAATTGACTACACTAAATACTTGAGAGGGCTGGGAAACCAGCTAAACACTCGACATTCACATTCTTTCAGTGAAGATGGCTTCGTAAAAGTGTGATATTAAGAGACTCTGGCAAGAAAGCGTAAGTGTGTACAGTAAACAATAGAAATAATAATAAAAAATGCCTTCAACTGCCTTTGAGATGAATGAAAATTCTAACAGACAGCCCCTCCACATTAGCTTAGCACTTCAGGATGTAGTAGACATGTGAAAGACTTATTGTGTCTCAAACCTTGGCAGAAAATTGGAGAGATGAAACTTGCAAATTCATGCCGTGTTTGTGTTCAAGTCAAGGAGAAACGTGGCTCATTGTGAAATCCTCAAGGAGAGTGTGACGTGTAGAGGAGCCTAAAGAAAAGGATGTCTTGGACGGATCAAGCCATTATTGGAGTCAGCCAGAGAGACGTACACAAACTATTTAGCCTGTTCACTTCACTCACCCGCAGCAGAGTCCTTACATGGCCCTGTTTGAAATCATCTTTATAGACTGGGACGCATCACTGTGGAAACGTCTGCTCGGCCGCCGCTGTCACTCCTGGACAGCAGAGCCAGCGCAATGGAGAAGTGATTGCTTACACACACGGCAAACATTAATCACACACCCTCACAAACACACACACACAAACAGCTCAGCAGGGAAAGCGTTGGGGAGAAATCGGGAAGACAAGGAGAAATGGAGAGTGAGGCACAGAGGGAAAAAAGGTACTTTAACAAAAGGGAGGGCACGAGTGCTGCAAGCAATGCTAATATCTCGCCTTTTACCGCAGCTTGGCTCAGACAAGACTTAGAAGCAAAGATTTCAGAGCCCTGTCATAACAGCGGACCTGGGCCTGCGCTAATGCCTTTACATTAAACACCGTGTTCAACAAGGTCAGAATATGTACGAGCGGGGGACAATGATTAATCACACTAAATGGATTATGGACCTCTAATTTTCATACGTCCACTGAATAGAAGCTAATTGAACGCAGTGCAGATAACATATGAGGCAAGACTGTAATAAGAATGAGCCTCCGAGCAAAGCAAATTGATCGCTATTATGAAACAATATGGAGTAATGGCGAAAATCAGGCTCTTTTTCTTTTATCGGCGAACGAGGGTTTAATTCTAAACCGCAAATAAACAAAAGTGCATGACTGAGTTCTGGCCTTGCTGTTACATTCGTAGGTTTCGGATTCAGATATCTGTGTAATTGACTTTCACGGTAAAGCGATGCTTAATTAATGGGAATTCTGTTGTGCGTTTGTGGTGTTTATGGACCTTGACGAGAAGGATCGATATCGAAGCACATGAAGCCTCTGCTGAGGAGCTGAGGAGTGGAAATATACTCCACACAAGCATGCAGACATGAATACACGGGCAACACATTTAAAGTATACTTGAAAAATATACTAAATACTGTAAGTATATAAGTAATATACTTACTGTAAGTATATATACAGTTGAAGTCAGAATTATTAGCCCCCCCCATAGCATTTTTTTTTTCTATTTAAATATTTCCCAAATGATGTTCAACAGAGCAAGGGAATTTTCACAGTTTGTCTGAAAATATTTTTTTCCTTTTAGAGAAAGTCTTATTTGCTTTATTTTGGCTAGAATAAATACAGTTAAAAAAAAAAAAAACGATTTTAAGGTCAAAATTTTTGTATTTTTTTTACAGAACAAACCATTGTTATACAATGATTTGCCTAATTACCCTAACCTGCCTAGGTGACTTAATTCGTTAAGCCTTTAAATGTCACTTTAAGGCTGATTTATACTTCTGCGTCAAACGCCGGCTTATGCTAAGGCGCTGATGCATAGGCCTTCGCCGTGGCCGTCGGCGTCGCTGACGTGCACCTCTCAAAAATTGTAACTACAAGTCGCAACGACGCGTAGCGCAAGCTCTGTGATTGGACGGCTTGGTAGCGCTGATGAGTCTAGGCGGGACCAAGAGCCACGCGAATGGTGCGAGCCTGATGGAGCGATTGTTTACAAGTGTGGAGGAGCTCCGGATGGAAAGTTTTGTTCTGTGTTTACCTCATAGTTAAAGTTGTTGCAAGTCCGCCGGTTCCTGCCTCAAAATGAGCGAGTTTGAGCCACTTGTACATCCAGGAGGTGTTCAGGAAAAGCAACCCAGCAGAGAAGAAACTCAACACAGAGGAACATTTACACCTCACTGTCCACTAGCGCTTTGGAAGTGTTAATGCAGACCGACAGAGACAGCGCGCAGAAGTATAAATGCACAGCTCCGCGCGTTGCATGCGCCGTGGGTTACGCCTGGTCACTTGACGCAGAAGTATAAACCAGGCTTTAAGCTGTATAGAAGTGTCTTGAAAAATATCTAGTAAAATATTATGTACTGTCAGCGTGACAAATATAAAATAAATCAGCTATTAGAAATGAGTTAGTAAAACGATTATGTTTAGAAATGTGTTGAAAAAAATCAGCTCTCCGTTAAACAGAAATTGGGGAAAAAATAAAGAGGTGGGCTAATAGTTCAGGGGGGCTAATAATTCTGCCTTCAACTGTATATATAAGTATAAAATATGTAAAGTATATTACACACCTGCCAACATTTGTCTCTGAAAATCCGGGAGACCCGGGGGTGGAGGGCGGGTGGTGGGTATGCAGAGTGGTGGGGATGTCTAGGTGTCTGATGTCTAGGTGTCTAATGCACCGGGTTTCGCGCAGCCTCTGCAATCGGATATTATACCAAAGTCGGCAATCCGGGGGAATGGGGGGGTTGAAATTACGGAAGTTTTCCGGTAGAAATAACAAAATAGGAGACGGGTCTGAAAAACAGGAGATTCTCGTGAAAAATGGGAGTGTTGGCAGGTATGTTATGCTGGAAGATGACCAGCCAAACCCAGCTTGACCAGCCTAGCCAAAACCAGCTATGTCCAGTTTAAACCAGCCTGGAAATGGCAAAAAACCCTCTAAAACCAGGCTGGTCAACCAGCTGAGGCTGAATTAAGCTGTTTTTTCAGCAGGGTAATGTTGTTTTAACTGACAGTTTTTTTTTTGTTTTTTTTAAATGTATGCAGGCTTGGTAAGTAGCAGTAAAAAAAAACTTTAACTACACAAATACATTAATAATAGCTAAAAAAAGTGAATAAATACAAATACAAAAGAAAAAAAAATAAAATTAAAAAAAAAAAATAAATAAATAAAAAAAAATATATATATATATTAGAGATATTAATAAATAATATAATAGTGCAAATATTAAACAGAAAATTACAGTTGAAATTGTTTGAAGATATTTGAGTTAACCCTCTCAGGACCCCTGTCACACAGCATCTCTTTTTGCAAAGCATCTCTGCACAGCATCTCTGTGGCAAAGACAGTAAGAATACTCTGTTAAGTTTGGTCAAACAAAGACACCATATTATATATACACCATTCGACTCTGTTGGGTGTCTACTTTTTTGTGTGTACTCACAAAAACAAAGCATGTACATCCTTATTTCTCACATATTATGGTAGCACAGTTTGTGCTGAATACAAGAAAAAACATGTTGGCCAATACTTTGTAATAAGTAGCTTAAATAAGCACGAATGTCAAAATATCTTAGGGGCCCCAAAATCACCTCAGACCCCAGAGGGTTAATATTTAGTATAGATATATCTATTTTTAAAGCTGAACAATAAATCGAAATATAATGAAAGAATCGCTGATTAATAAATCATAGTTAGATTAATTGATTATCGAAATAATTTCTTGTTGCAGCCCCAAGATACACAACTATATATGAAAAGAATTAACCTAAAACTAAAAGTTTAACAGATTAAATTTCGTGGAAAATTTTGTGAGTAATGTTGAGTACTACTCTATTAGGCATTGCATTTTCAGTCAGATTCCATTTTTGGGTAAACCATCCCTTAAAATTCTAGTTATACAGTAGAGAATATAAGTACTCAACATGTCATAATGTAGATTACAACATTAATTTACAATAATGAAGAGCAGAGGGTTTCTGAAGAACTTTTAAGAGAATTCAGCTGCTGTCTGGGCTTTCACTGCCTTTCTACACCTTCCTTTCTTCATGTGTTCAGTACTTTTCCCTGTGTCCTTTCATTTTATTATGCATAACTTCATGTGTAAACTAATCAGTTTTATTTTCTTTGGATGTAGCTATTGATTTCTTTGGTTGTTATCATCTGGTGAAAATTTCAAGTCAACAGCACCTCTAGAAATATGTTTTCTGAGAAAAAAGGGGACGTATTGAATACTTATTTCCCCCACTGTATATATAAAGAGTTAGATCGTAGTATAGTCCACAAAATCTAACATACACCAGATCTCGTAATAAAAATGTGGTATTGGTGCTTTTAATACTTTTTAAAACCAGTAACGGGACACCAATTTGTACCCAATTCATGGAACAAGATGCCACACACACCCACACACACCACTCATGGGCAAACAAACGGCCTACGTGCAGTAACCAAAACAACATGAGCGAAAGTTCTACATGAGAATTTGTCGAAACAAAGTGATCAAAACCTTGTCTGAGAAGCACAACTCCGAAACTCGACTCCTGTTCCCTGACCACGGTGCCCACGCAGACACATTCAGTAGGCGACCGTCTCGTAGCCGGCAAGGACGGTGGAGAGGAATACATATTTAAAGCGATTCACTGTCTTGAGTTTCCATCATCCATCAAATTACCGCAGGGTTTTTCGCGGTACGAGAAAAATTGTGTGTTGACGCGTTATCCCGCCCTGTTATCCGAGTGTGTTCCCAACCTGTCACATGAGAACTCTGAGTCACCGATGCTGCACACAATATAGTGGCCCTAATTACAGATGTCGCCCATTTCTTTCTGTCAAACGAAGCTGAAGAAACATCCCCACTTGCTACGTTTACACGCTGTTCTGGGACCAGCTGTATTTATCCAAAACCTTCAAATATTATTAGAGCTTCTGCTATGGCAAGCTGTTTTAGTGTTTAATCTACAGTATGTTTCCTATTTGCTACTGATGCCTTTGTATCTTTTTCATTAAGTGCTCCCACATTAAAAAATACTTAAGTTATTTATGGTAAATACCATAATATTTTTGAACCATACTTATGTATACATCACAGGGGTGTCTAAACTCGGTCCTGCAGGGCCGGTGTCCTGCTGAGTTTAGCTCCAACTTGCTTCAACACACCTGCCAGGATGTTTCTAGGATATCTAGTTGGAGCTTGATTAGCTGGTTCAAATGTGTTTGATTAGGGTAATAACTAAACTCTTCAAGACACTGGCCCTCCAGGACCGAGTTTGCACACCCCTGGCCTTTAATACAGTATGTAGTTACAACTCTTTGTTAATGAATGCTTAAGCATACTGATGAACTCTATTAAATGCTGTATTATATTGTTTGTTTACTACAGTAAAATGTAGTGTATTGTAGTGTAATACATTCTATAGTCATATAAAGCTGAAGCATTGGGTCATTTGATTATATTACTATAATTGTTATGTTACCAGTGCAACTGTGGAATTACAAAACTATAGAATTATAGAATCACAGATCAATTCAAGTTGTTTTACTATGGTGCTGTTCAGAAACACTACAGTATTTACTAGAATTTTTTTCAAGTAGGAAGTATAATAAAAAAAAGATTTACTAGTATTTTTTAAAGTAGTATTTACGTAATATTTTAAAAACAAGTAATATTTTTACTAGTCATTTCCTGAGGTAATTATATAAGAAAAGGCCCACAGTGGCTTCTCCTACAAGAGAAAATTAAAATTTTCCAAGATTTTCCTAGATTTGTGTCTATTTTCACAGGAAAACTTAAGAATCGAAGCAAAAAATGACAAAGTTTTGAGAAAAGCTGTCACAAAATCAGTCATTTTAGGCCAGAAATATATAAAAATGTCCCTGTAAAATTATTAAGGGACTGATAAGTGCTAGCAATTGTTTAATAGTTCATATTATTTAAAGGTGCAGTATGTAAGTCTGACATCCAGTGGTTGAACTAGGTATTACACTCCTGGTTCAAAACACACAAAAGCAGGGGTCCGTTCTTCGTACCTCGCTTAAATGATCTAAGATAATTTGGCAGATCCTGGATCTTTTCATCTTGATAACTGATCTCTCGCTAATTTGGTTCTTCAAACAAGTTCGCGAATCAGATGAGAATGTCTGGATAAACTGATCTGAGATCGCTGCGTGTGTTGTGAAGGACAGATCTATCGATCCTCGAAATCATGATCAGCAATGCAACGATTGGCTGACGGCACAGCAGCATAATGACATCATCTGATTAATATTCAATTATCCACGTAAGCAAAATTACATCAAATTAGCAGTAAACGGTTTGTTAAATATGACACGCAATAACCTTCCACATTTGTTGTGATCTGCAGGCTTTACACTTTCATGTGTCAAGAGTATTCTTCGTGTATTTCAGTGCATCAAATCACTGGCATATTAACTGTAAAAACATGTTTATGACTGCATAAATGTATTATTGCTTAAAAAAAATAAATAAAAAACTCCATTGAACTAAAGCGATCTAAAAAGTTCATATCAATAAGTTTTCTCTTTGCACCACCAGGTGGCAGTCTTTGAACTTTCATTTCAAGGGTGCACATAGCATAAGTTTTATTAATATGTATAGCTTTATTTATTTTATTAATAACTATAACTTTAAATATATAGTTAAAAAATATGTACCATTTTCCCAAGTGTAACTACTACTGTAAGAAAATATCAGAATTCGAAACATACTTTATTATCTTTGCTTGAACTGAGCCCATCTAATCCTGTTTATATGAATTGAACCTGCTCCCGATCAGGTTTGACCTAGCAGAACTGTTGCTATGACAACAACTCTCGGATCAGCTTTGAAGAACGAAACAATGCTGGATCGTGTCAAATCTTCCATATCCAAATCCAGCTAACTGAGTAATCCACGTACAAAGAACGGACCCCCGGTTGCCAGATTGACGACACCAACAAAGGCTCATTTAAACAGTGTTCTAAGTAAAAGCAACACCTACTTGATAGAAGGGATGTTTTCCATATTAAAAGGAGGTTTTTGTCCTAACCAAGACCTGTTTTTTGCAGCTGAACAACAGAAAACTGACAATAGCTATGTTTCCAAACAAAAATGCTAAATAAATTTATGTGCAAAACTGAAATATCGCACAAAAGATATGCGAATAAAGCAACAAGTTAAAGAGAACAAAATCGTCACTTCTTGATTAACTAATGCCAAATATCAATAGTAAAAATGAATTTGTTGCGGTTGGAGAAGCTGCATGAATCTTTTTTTTATTTAAGAAATTATTTTCACCTCAGAAGACGATGTTGACACGCAAGGAACGTTTGGTGGCGTTTGAAACCACGAAAAGCGGCCCGACTCTCTTGACAGCTCTAGAGTTCATTAATAATATAATAACCAGTGGCAGATTTAGACATGGGCAATCGCCCATCTTGTTAGGGACTGCATGGAGACCCCCCCGCCCTCCCTCTACAAAATGCGCATAAAAATAGGTGGATGGCAACCTAGCTTGTGACCACCTCAAGTGCTTTATTCAGTGTTAAATGCTAATAATGTGAGTTTGAATGCCAATTTACATGACACTACTGAAAGCAGCAGCAGATAGTTCATTTCTAAAAAAAATACATTTTGAGATTTCTAAAATTGCCAATAGCAACAAAAGCTAGCAAATATCATTGATTTAGCATGTTCATTTAATAATGTTAAAGAGGTTTAATATGTATTAATTAGTTTCTAAACCTTACAGTTTAGCTGGATTGCGGTAAGTGCACTATTCTGTACTTCTGAATGGCTGTATTTGTGTTTCGTCTGGTCCAAACAGTCAGTTGCTTACCACTGCAAATCTCATCATGTAGTGCGTTGTTAGTACACAGGTACAATGTAACCTGCTCACCTAATGTTTACATTTGTAATGTTAACGTCATTTACTAATTAATAACCACTTCATGTGGAACTCTGAATCTGAGTCTTATTTTAGAGTCTGATATTGTCGCAATTTTGGTTTCGAATGCATACTTTAAGAGCCTTTGTAACTGATGAGTGAATTAAAGATGTGGGGTTCCACCAAGGCAACCTGGGTTGCTAAAGAATAATTGGCTAAATTGGCATTGAGACAGGCGTTCCAGCACAGAACGCACATTTTCAAAGCAGAATATCTGACTTAGCATTGTTTTTCAGATAAACAAGAATGTTCACTTAGCATGTTTCTTAAATATCTGCAAACATATTATGGTGTTTTTATGCTTTAGAAGCAGGGCCGGAGTGGGACTCCTTTTCAGCCCTGGAGTTTCAAGCCTTAGGCCGGTCCACCTCAATTCACGACTGACTATATCAAATAAGGTCATTTCCAATTCAGTTTCTAATGACACTATCACGTCTTCTTAAAGAAAACAGCTGCTTTAGAACTTCAAATGTTCAACAACCCTAACAGTATTATATGTCTTAACAATAAGATCGAAAAAATATCAATAAAAAAATAATTACTCAGGTGAAGTTCGAACACAGGTCGGCAGTATCATACTGCAACATGCCACTGGACCACAACGGCGCTGTTACACTGATGCGGCTGGAATAAAAAATACATGTTGCGCTGTAACCTGCAAGATTCTTTTCACCACAGTATTACTTTCTGTAAATGGCTTAATCTTTTTCTCCCCTTTAGATATCTGATCATGTTATGTCTGATTTATTAATGTAGTGATCTGATTTTCATTAAGCAGGTGTAACATTCATTAATATTAATTATTTGAATTCTTATTTTCACTAAGGTGTAGCTGTTTGGGATCGAATGATAACTAGTTACATTATCATTAACCTGCAGGCTGCATTTTGCTCACGAGGCTGCAAGAAAATAAATAAAAGAGCGGAGTTGCTGCAAAATATTGAATAAAAAGAGTGAAGCTATGGTCAAATAAATAAATAAATGAAAAAAGTATGACTGCTGAAAGTGTAAGCATCTAGGGACACCAAAAAATGGACCAGCCCACCAGGAATTCTCTCGGTCCTCCCGATTAGCCAATTCGGGCCTGTTTAGAAGAGTCAGAAACTTACAAACATCTTTAACCAATACATTATAGGATCTCCTGAATAAGTATTAGTTTCTAAAAAGGTGTACTTCAATCTGAGGGCTAGTAGCTGATAAATAATTAACAATACTTCATGAGAAAATATTCTAATATGCAATGTTAGGTAAGTTTCTTCAAAAAGTAACTGTGGGGGAAACTGGAGCACCTAGAGGAAACCCACACCAACACAGGAAGAACAGGCAAAATCCACACAGAAATGCCAACTGACCCAGCTGGGACTCGAACCAGCAACTTTCTTGCTGTTAGGCGACAGCGCTAACCCCTGAGCCACCGTGCTGCCTTACAAAATATCTGAAGCAGCATGAATACAGATCTTACCATGCTCCACCAATGAAATGTTAAAACGGCTTGCCATACTCCTTCAACACTGACCTCAGATCAGACAGAAACGTGCGCCAGCTCCCCGAGGCCAGCTGACTGGATCTTTTCTTTTCCTCCGGCTCCAGATCAGCGGCGTTCTGCCTGACTGGCTCCAGGATTGGTGTGGATTTTTCATTATTCCATGGCTCCTGTGGCGAAGTGACAGTCTCGCAATTTCTCAAGCCCACGGACGGTGCTGAAGAGAGAAAAAAAAACGAGAAATGTGTGGACAGGGAATGGAATTAAAAAAGAGAGAGGAAAGGAGAGAGGGATGTGACAATATCTTAGTGAAAGGTGGACTGTGATGTATGCTCATCAGGTACCATTAGACTGTGTTGATACTGCCCAATAGAGCAGTAGAAGTGCTTGATGTGTGCCATTTCATATTAGTAATAGCCTCAAATAAAAGGGCTCCGTGTGGGTTAGGTTTCCAATAAACTGCAGGGACCAAAACTCCCTGCAAGCCTAGCGGAATCTGAAATTACTTACAGTCCATTTGAGGAGCAGTCAAGGAAAACAGCTTCCAGTAATTAGGCCTGCCAATCAATTCAAATGCATTCAAGATCTGTGAACTGTTTGCGCAATCCGGGTCTGTTTGGACTCAAAGAATTGATGTTTTAAACCTACATTGACTGGCCACTTTGTTAGGTACACTTGTTCATAAAGAATGCTCAGCTCCACACAATTGATTTGTGTTGGGACAACATGAAGGAATTAACCTAAGTTATTAGTTTTTTACAAATGTAAGGCTGAATAAAAAATGCAAATTAAGGGACTTAAAGGGCACTTATGGTAAAAAAAAAATCTACTTTTCAAGCTGTTTGGACAGATCTGTGTGTTGGTATGTATAGACCGTCATACTGGGGTGATATGAACACACCCAGTCCTTTTTTTTCAATTTAACTACAAAAAAAAGGGTCGGCCAATTGGAGCTGTTTTCAATTGTCATTGATTGACAGCTGCGCGCATTAACATGTTCCGGTAGTCACGTGTATATGTCAACAAGACCAGACAGACATACGCAAAGCAACCTGGAATAAAAGGTCTGTTCTGTTCGCTAGGATCAGCAATCATCATCAAATGTGATTAAGAGTAAGTTTCACATGTTTAAAGTGTTTTAAAACAGAGTATGTGTGTAATTAATTACAGCGTTTTACTTCAACTTTACTCCATCAGCACAGCCGCGTGTCAGGACAATTATAAAAGAAGACGCTTCAATCCCGGTTTGTGGAAGTTAAATCAGGTTTATTTTGTACATTAGCATAACAGATATCCACACTTGAGGTTAGCCTTAACTAGGCTAAGCGCGCTCTGTCTGTCTGCCTGCCTGCGTGTGTGTGTGTGTGTGTTTGTGCGCGCGCTTTAACTTTGTAACGATATTGTGTGTGACTCATCAATGCAACTTCACAATACTGATTAGTAAAGGTTAGTTCTTACTGTAGTATCTCACAAACGCTACGTGAGACCTCCTTCCTTTAAGTCTGTCTGTTGTCTGACGCAGCTGAGGGAGGAGGCATGTAGAAACAGTGGGCGGGAAAGAAAAAGCTTAAAGGCGCAGTACGACAAAACCACCCCCTGCTGGAAATCAGTATAAAACAGCATCTTGTAAAAGGTATAATGAAAAATCTGATGGGTATTTTGATCTGAAACTTTATTTACACATTCTAGAGACGCAAAAGACTTATATTAAATCTGAAAAAAGGGGTAACCTAGGTGCCCTTTAAACCATATAATGAGATAACAGTAATAATGTTAGGAATAGTAAAGTTTATTTTTACTTTTATTAAAGTTAAGAGCACAGTCTTCCTTGAAATTATTGGTTCCAAAAAAACTTTTAAATGTTCTGTGAAATGGAAAGTTTTTTAGATGTTAGTTTCAGTCTGTTAGTTTTAAGGATATCTATAAGCCAGTGTGCTCCAAAATGGTTATAAAATCCACGTTTAATAGATGTAAAACTGATATAAACGTAAAGCTTGCCGTTTGTCACTTCCACCTCATTGGATCAACGATTTTTTTCACATCACCTCATTCTTTAGTTTCTCTGCACATTGTTTTGACCAATCAAATGCTTTTAAATGCCTGACATGCCCCGCCCCCTTCAAGACACATCTTATTTACTTTAATTTCTTGCGCTTGAGCTCTAACACTTTCACTGGCAGAGCTGTGATAAACCAAAATGCTATTGGCTGTTTTTTTTTCCAAAAGGGGAGGAGCTGTGCTATGCACCACCCATATTCATGTTTCAGTTGAAGTTACATCAAACATCGAATCAAACTGCACATTTTTAAAACACTTCACATGACCTTCAACAACCATGGAATCTACAAATTACACATTATATTGGATGAAATGTCTACTGTATATTATCAAAACATCGTTTCAACTTTTATAAAGTTGGTTCTGTTCAATTCATCATAATTTGGAAACCCACATTTACAGGATTACTGTAAATAAAAGCACCTTCTAGAACTAATCAGTTGTAGAGTCCCTTAAAGTTTGCCGTCAATACATTTCAAACTCCAAAGTGACATCACACCAGCTAATTCTTCAAAAATCAAGAAAAGAAAAAGAAAAAACTAAGTAAAATCACATAAAATGTCAAATCACATTTAAAATCAGTGTGAAATATGAATCCTAAAGCAAATTGGAATCCTCGACAGCTGTTTAACCTTCACTGTGGTTCACTCATTTGGCATTACGGCACAAATAATAACAGAAGACAAGCTCTTGTGCTGTATGTGTGTGTGTGTGTGTGTGTGTGTGTGTGTGTGTGTGTGTGTGTGTGTGTGTGTGTGTGTGTGTGTGTGTGTGTGTGTGTTAGCAGGAGCTGTCTAGGGAGATTAAGTTTCTCTCAGCAGGTGTGTATTTAGTGATGTCAGCAACCCTCCACATCACACACACACACACACACACACACACACACACACACACACACACACACACAAACACTTACGGAGAATTTAAAGCAAGTGGTGAAGGCTGTGGGTCTGTCACTGACCACTTCACATACAGCCAATGTTTTTTTATGAATCATAGCCTCTTTTAAAGCGTCTTTTGAGTTTCTTAAAAAACAGAAAAAAAGATATTAATACAAAAAAAATCTACTGTGGTTTCAGACAGTATTTAAATATTTTCTTTTGTGTTTCCACAGAATAAATTCACATAGGTTTGGAAAAATGGAGGATGAGTATGTTTGATTTTCTTTCCCTTTTCACAACATATTTTCTGACATAAAGGGTTAAAGTTGATCAACAAATGTAAATGCTGTCATGATTTATTAACCCTCATGTCGTTACAAATTCATAAGTCTTCCATTATGTTTGCTGATTGATGTTCACATGTGAATAAAAGCCTAAATTAAATCTGCTCATCATTTAAAATGATCGTGTCTCATCAGAACACTTCATTCATTTTTTTTAAATGTCTTTATAGATGTTTTTGGGTGAATGGTGGGACAGAAATCTCTTGGATTTCATGAAAAATGTGTTCATTTGCGTTTGGAAGATGAACTAAATCTAATGGCTTTATAACGACATGATGGTGAGTAAATGGTGACAGAATGTTCAGTTTTGGGAGAACAAACTCTTTAAGGATGAATAATATTTTCTGGTGCAAACTCAAAGTCCAAGATTGTAAATTGGCCTACAAGCTGCAAAAACAAAACAAAATGGTTGCCTCACAGTAAGAAGGTCGCTGGTTTGAGTCCCGGCTGGGCCAGTTGGCATTTCTATGTAGAGTTTGCATGTTCTCCCCGTGTTTGCTTGGGATTCCTCCACCATAACCCTCAATCCCATCCACCCTTGCTCTTCACTTTAGTCCACGATCTATACCCCACCATAGCCCTCAATCCTATCCACCCTTGCTCTTCACTTTAGTCCACGATCTATACCCCACCACAACCCCAAATCCCATCCACATTTGCTCTTAACTTCAAGGCTGATTTATACTTCTGCGTCAAACACCGGCGTATGCTACGGTCGCTGACGTGCACCTCTCAAAAATTGTAACTACACGTCACAACGACGCGTAGCGCAAGCTCTGTGATTGGTCGGCTTAGTAGCGCTGACAAGTCTGGGCGGGACCGAGAGCTGTGCGAATGGCGCGACCTGGACGCGAGCCCAAAAGAGCGATTGTTAACAAGTGTGGAGTCCCATGAAGGAGCTCCTGATGGAAAGTTTGGTTTTGTGTTTATCTCATAGTTAAAGTTGTTGCTGCCTCAAAATTAACGAGTTTGAACCACTTGTACATCCAGGAAGTGTTCAGGAAAAGCAAAAAAGCAGAGAAGAAACTCGAACAGAGAAACATTTACACCTCACTGCCCACTAGCGTTTCGGAAGTGTTAATGCAGACCGACAGAGACAGCGCGCAGAAGTAGAAATGTACAGCTACGCGCGTTGCATGCGGCGTGGGTCACGCCAGTCACTTGACGCAGAAGTATAAACCAGGCTTTAGTCTGCGATAAAAACCCACCATAACCTCAATCCCATCCAACCTTGCTCTTCACTGTAGTCAGCAATAAAACCCCACCACAACCCCCAAACCCACCTTCACCCTGCTCCTCACTTTAGGATGCAATAAAACCCCACCACAACTCCCAATCCCATCCACTTTTGCTCTTCAATGTAGTACGCGATAAAACTCCACCACAACCCTCAATCCCATCCACCCTTGCTCTTCACTTTAGTTCGCAATAAAACCCCACCACAACTCTCAATCCCCCCCTCCCCTTCCCGCCATCCCTTTAGTTCGCGATAAAACCCCATAACAATCTCCTATCTCATCCCCGTCCCCCCACCCCTGGTCTTCACTATCGTCCATGACATAATCCCAGACCGCTAAGTTATTATTTGTTGTTCCTAAAACTTGGATAGGCGACAAGACTTTTGTCAGGTAGTGTATGTAAATTGAATAAACTAAATTGACCATGTGAGAGAGTGTGTGAATGTTAGATTCTATTGATCTATAAGGAATGGATAAGGAAACCCATGTCAACATGGGGAGAACATGCCAACTGAACCAGCCAGAACTCAAACCAGCGACCTTCTTGCTGTGAGGCGACAGGGCTAACCACTGAGCTGCCCAACTAAATCACAATAATACATAAATATAACAAGACAAGAAATTAATTCATACCAGATTTCCGGGTGTGAATGTATTTCTAGCTTGTCTCCATCTCCTCCAGAAGGACCTCTCGTCTGGGTTCACGGGTGATTAGCTGGTCCTGTTTTCCAAACCGGCACTTTAGGAGAGTTAAATGGGTTGTGCTGGCCCTCGCTAACAGGGTTCCGCTCTGAAAGCTCAGGCTCTGCGGGACGACACTGGCCTCTGGAGCCTCAGAGGGCCCGCATGCTCATCCTAGTGAGAAAAACAAACAAAAAAACGACACTCTCCTCTCCATTTTAATGAGCTCGCAAGTCAGTCTGCGGGAGGATTTATACTTCTCTATGTTTAGGGATAGATTTCAATTAAAGTCAATGTCATAATTAAACCAATGTTTGCTTTGGGTTTCCGGTTGGACGTGATTCATCTAGAAATAAAACTTACTGTCAAATCTTGAAATGATTTCCATTCTGGGTGCCTGTGGAAATTAGGCATTCAGTTTAATGTAATAGTTCACCCAAGAATTAAAATGTAAATGTTATTTTTCTTGTCTTGTTTCTAGGTTAAATTTCTACAATTTCTTAAATCAAGATGCACTTTTTAGACAAACAAAACATATTGCCTTGTTTTAATGAGTAATATGCCATTGGATAAACTAAATAAACTTGTCTATTTTGGCTGAGGTTCTTTCTTCTTTTGAACATAAAGGAAGATTTTGAATAATGTATGAGGAAAAAATCCCATCCATAGTATTTTGTTGTTGTTGTTCCTACTATTCAATGCCAGTTTATTTCCAACATTCTTCAATATATCTTAGAAATTCCTAAAAGTTTAGAACCACTTAACTAAATGAAGCATCTTTTTTTTATTTTGGAGTGAACTATCTCTTTAAAAAGCTTAATTTCATGACATATTACATTCAGGTTTGCTGGGTGGGAGTATGAGTGTAAAGCTAATTGAGATTAAAGTGGAACAAAAATATGTATAGAAGTATAATATATATACCTTTAAAGCATTAAAGAAATTCATAAGAGTATATTGATTTATGTAAAATAAATTACGTTAATAAAAATACCAATTAAATCATCAATTAATGCATAGAGAGTAATTTTTATGGCTCAATATTTACCCATCATTTGAATAAAATGACGTTGTTTAAATTACACGTTATCTCATATTTCATATTACAGGAAGAAACCAGGTTGGAAATGTTACTTCATGTTAACGAGATGCCAACCACATACAGTACACTTAATACACAAATACATTACATTGAACATGTACACGGTGACGCAGTGGCGCAGTAGGTAGTACTGTCGCCTCACAGCAAGAAGGTTACTGGTTCGAGCCCCGACTGGGTCAGTTGGCGTTTCTGTGTGGAGTTTGCATGTTCTCCCAGCGTTTGCGTGTGTTTCCTCTGGGTGCTCCAGTTTCCCCCACAAGTCCAAAGACATGCGGTACAGGTGAATTGGGTTGGCTAAATTGACCGTAGTGTATGAGTGTGAATGAGAGTGAATGGATGTTTCCCAGAGATGGGTTGCAGCTGGAAGGGCATCTGCTTCGTAAAGCATATGCTGGCAGTTCATTACACTGTGGCAACCCCAGATTAATAAGAGGACTATGCCGAAAAGAAAATAAATAAATGAATGAACATGTACACATAGACATCACAGTATATACTATATAGCTGCATGTTAACTATGCATATATAATTAAATTAAACTGTTAAAAGCTATTAGTTACCAGTTAATTAGTTAAAGTAATTGGCAACTAATAAAGTTATGGTAACTAACAACTGTTAAATGTTATGATTTTGATTGTAATACAATAATGGGAACCTTTTGTAAAGCTGCTTTGAAACAATAGTTATTGTAAAAAGCGCGGTACAAATAAACTTGAATTGAATTAAAGGAAACCACATCAAAGTCCTCGAATATCCCCAAAATGTCGCTTCACATATACGGCAGGGAATATAAGTATTGAAGACGGCACTATTTTCTCAGAAAAATAAAAAAACTTTCTAAAGGTGCCGTTGACTTGAAATTTTCCCCCGATGTTGGTAACAACCAAAGTAAACCACACAAGCAAAGAAAACAAATCAAATTAGTTTACAAATGAAGTTATGAGTAATAAAATGAAATGATGCAAGGAAAAAGTATTGAACACATAAAGAAAGGAAGATGTAGAAAGGCAGTGAAAGCTCAGACAGCAGCTTAAATCTCTCAGTAGTTCTTCAGAAACCCTCTCCCCCTCGTCAGTGTAAATATTTACTGCTTCAGTCCAACATCATTACATTACATTTTCAGGATGATGAAGATGAAAATGATCCAAAACACAGACAAATAAACTCCCAAATGCTTTCAGAGAAATAAAATCAAGCTGTAGAATGGCCCAGCCAATCACCTGACCTGAATCCGATATATATAAAAAAAAATAAAGATCAGATTTGATAGTCGGGACCCACAGAACCATTAATATTTTTACACTGTGCAATTCATGTAACTTCATTCCCCATATAAGAGTTCTCTTTAAGTTGCCATCATTAAAAAAAAAAAAGTCAAGTATTAAATACATTTCAGTAGTTCAGTAATGCTTTTCTTTGTGTCATGTCATTGTTTTCCAACATGACTAATTTTTTATGACTTAATTTTTCTGATTATTTTTGTTTTGTTTTATTTTTATGTTTATATTGTTTGGGTTTTTATCAAAATCTGCTTCACTTCCATGTCAAAAGCTCCTTTAAAAAATATTATTCCAGGAAAAAAAAACATGACGTGTTCAATATATATTTTCCCTGATGTAAGAGTGCAGTCGAGGTGCTTCGCAATAAAAGATGCCAATAAACCGCATAACGTGACATTGTCATATTCACGTTTAGCCTCCAGCTACACTCCATTGTGCCACAATGTCCGGACTGATAAGATTGTGGTGAAATGAGAGTATGAGGCAACCTTTTCAGAACTGATCTCTTATCAGATTTACCACTCGCATGTTTTTTCCCAGATTGCATCTCTAATTCAGAAAAAAAAGTAACAATAATGTTTGTTTTTTATGTGGAATATCACATTCAATATCTAAGAAAATGAGAGGAAATAACTTAAAATCTGATACACGGAGGATTGAAACGAGGAGAGGAGAAAAGAAGATGAGATATTATCTTTCATTTAAATTAGGATAAATATTGCATTGGTTTGTGAGAATGATGTGTGTTAATGCCGTTGCATGTGTGTGTGTGTGTAGTCTGTGTTATATTTTTATAACATAGCCAAAGTACATTTTTGCTTAGAATGTCTATGAATACTTTTTGCTCTTTACAGACACTGGCCACTTTATTAGGTACAACAGTACAACTGCTCGTTAACACAAATTTTTTTATCAGCCAATTACATGGCAGCAACAAAGTCATTTGGGCATGTAGACATGGTCAAGGCAACCTGCTGCAGTTCAAACTGAGCATCAGAATGGGGAGGAAAGGTAATTTAAGTGACTTTGAATGTAGCATGTTTGTTGGTGCCAGACAGGCTGGTCTGAGTATTTTAGAAACTGCTGATCTACTGGGATTTTCATGCACAACCATCTCTAGGGTTTACAGAGAATGATTCAAAGAAGTTGAATCAAAAGAGTTGACTCAAAGAGTTATAGAGGTTAAAAGAGAATGGCCAAACTGGTTCCAGCTGATAGAAAGGCAACAGTAACTCAAATGACCACTCGTTATATTTGAGGTATGCAGAAGAGCATCTCTGAACACACAACACGTTCAACTATTAAGCAGATGGGATACAGCAGCAGAAGACCACACCGGGTGCCACTCCTGTCAGCTAAGAACAGGAAACTGTGGCAATAATTCGCACTTGCTCACCAAAAGTGGACAATAAAACGTTGCCTGGTCTGATGAGTCTCGAGTTCTACTGTGGCATTCAGATGGTAGAGTCAGAATTTGGCGTCAACAACATGAAAGAATGGATCCATCCTGCCTTGTATTAATGGTTCAGGCTAGTGGTGGTAATATAAAGGGGATATTTTCTTGGCACATATTAGGTCTATTAGTAATAATTGAGCATTGTGTCAACGTCACAGCCTACCTGAGTATTGTTGCTGACCATGTCTATCCCTTTATAACCACAGTGTACCCATCTTCTGATGGCTACTCTTCTTCCAGCAGTATAACACGCCATGTCATAAATCACAAATCATCTCAGAATGGTTTCTTTTACAATGAGTTCATTCACTGTACTGAAATGGCCTCCACAGTCACCAGATCTCAATCCAATACAGCACCTTTGGGATGTGTTGTAAAGAAAGATTCGCATCATGGATGTGCAGCCGACAAATCTGCAGCAACTGCGTGATGCTATCATGTCAATATGGACCAAAATCTTTGAGGAATATTTCCAGTACCTTGTTGAATCTATACGAAGGATTAAGGCAGTTCTGAAGGCAAAAGGGGGTCCAACCCAGTACCAGTAAGCTGTACCTAATAAAGTGGCCGGTGAGTGTATTTTGTATGCATCATATTATGGAGACAAATTTGTACCCAAAAATGAACAAAAACTGACAAAACATTATATTTGAGATGGCCTGCTTTGTGAAAAAAAGTTATAGAAGTAACTAAATAAAGCAGACAAAGGGGCTAATAATTTTGACCTTAAAAAGTTTTTTTAAAAATGAAAAACTGCTTTTTTTCTAGCCGGAATAAAACAAATACGATTTTCTCCATTAGAAATAAAAATATTATAGGAAATTACTTGCTCTGTTAGACATAATTCAGTAAACATTCATTCATTTTCTTGTCGGCTTAGTCCCTTTATTAATCCGGGGTCGCCACAGCGGAATGAACCACCAACTTATCCAGCAAGTTTTTACGCAGCGGATGCCCTTCCAGCCGCAACCCATCTCTGGGAAACATCCACACACACACACTCATACACTACGGACAATTTAGCCTAACCAATTCACCTGTACCGCATGTCTTTGGACTGTGGGGGAAACCGGAGCACCCGGAGGAAACCAACGCGAAGGCAGGGAGAACATGCAAACTCCACACAGAAACGCCAACTGAGCCGAGGTTCAAACCAGCGACCTTCTTGCTGTGAGGCGACAGCACTACCTACTGCGCCACTGCCTCGCCCTCGGTAAATATTTGAACAAGAAAGAAAGATTCACATGAGGGCTATTAAGTTTGACTTCAACTGTATTTAAATAAAACAATAGAAGTATATGTATAATGTATTCATTTATATATCGAAATAAAAGTGTGAGTGTGTCTGTGTGTGTTAGAGAGTGATCTGTCAGCCACTGTAGAGTCGTAGTTTTTCCTCTGACAGTTTTGTGCTCCAGAACGCCCACATCCACACCACGGACAGGCTTATCTGAAACTCGTATTATTCCTAATGCTGAAATCTGCTATCAGCCTGTTGTGTATTTGTATTTTATTAATTGTTTTGTTTGCAGATTTTGTATATAAATAGGTAAATATATACCTAAACAATTAATTTATGTTTATCTGCTGTATTTATTTACAAAGAGGAAAACAAAGAAATCAATGCTGAAATGAGTTCACTGTTAATAAACTGTGTAAATCAATACGGATTGATTATATATTACACTGTAGAAAATGCTGGATTTGTATTGGCATAACATGAAGGAATTAAGGATGTACTCACACTAGGTTGCATTGAACTGTGCTGGGGTGCGATTGTCCACCATCCTCCCTTCCCCGACGGCTCACATTGCATTTTACCTTCCTAGCCTGAGCACGCCTACATCATTGATGACAGTTAGGAAGAGAATCGCTCTCGCTCAGAACAGTGGAGACTGCTTTAGTTATGTTGTTTTGTATTTTTTTAAGTCGTTTTGGATGCAGTGACACAAATATCTGCTGCAGTTATTATGAGGTTTTCTGAAGTAGGTTTGTATTTTTAATAAACTATGACAGTTCTCATTCATTGAAAAGTAAGAATAATTAATAAATCCATATGAAACGGTCTCTTAAAAGTGACGTCGGGTTTCAGTTTCAGGAGTGTTTTGAAATAACACTACGGGCTCTATTTTGACGGTCCATGCACAGAGCGCAAAACGCAGGGCGCAAATGCTTTCAGGGCGTGTCAGGACGCGTTTTTGCTAATTTAAGGACGGGAAATCTGCCTTGCGCCGCGGCGCATGGTCTAAAAGGGTTGAGTTATTTTCTTAATGAGTTATAGGTGTGTTTTGAGAATAAACTAATTAGAGTCTCATCTCCCATTCCCTTTAAGAACCAGCTGCGTCGCGCCAAGAGTGCATTCGCTATTTACAGGACGCAAAGTAAGTCTAAGTGGAATAAATGAGCATTTCACAAGCAAACAGTTAACAGTTAAAAGTATTTTATCAGAAAACTGTTAAACAGAGCATCTACTGCGTGAGAATGAGAGATAATGGATCACTTTCACTTTCGCTCTTGGATAGGGAAACCTTTATGCATAGACATCAATTAGTCTATAAATAATTAATTTTGTTTGTTAAGCGCAAAAATTCGTTTCAAAACTATTTCTAAATTCAGTTCTAATTTCCAGCAAATTATTAAATGAATAATAATAACAAAATGAGCTCAAAAACCTGAGTTATATCCTAAAACACATGCTGTGCCCCATATGGTCTAAAACCTGGCAGGTGGGCAAATCTAAGCTTGTTTTTAATAAAACTAATATAAATATGGATATAATAAATAATACTGCTAATAATAATAACATTATACAAAAGCAAATTGTTATGAATGAACTGAAAAAGCCTCCCGAGATGAAGAAGACATAAAAGCAGTGATTTTTCATATTATAGGCTAGAAAATAATGTTTTGTAATATTTTAATCCTTTATATTTATATCCTATATCTATTCTTATTATATCCTATATATATCCTTAATATTTACATTTTTTTCATATGTAAAGATATTTGCCTATTGCTCTCTTGTGCGTATTAAGCAGTGTGTAAGTGAGGCGCAACTCTGCGCCGGAGTTTAGACCAGGTTAGTTTTGGTCTAATGAAAAATCTATTATAGTTTCTCAAAATAGCAACGCGGCAGCAGTGTGCCTCAGAACGTCTTCCTTTTTAGACCAGAACGCCTATGGGCGCACAAATGAGCGCTAATGCATTTGCTATTTAAACAGCGTAGCGCAACGCCTCAACGACTCTTGCGCCAAGCTGAAACTACTAAAAGACTATTGTGCCGTGCCTTGCGCCACACTGCGCCGGGTGTATGATAGGGCCCTACAAGTGTACCATGCCAAAGCCCAACCGAACCAGGCTTTGACAAACCTCTTCCAACTGTGCCCGGGCACGATTTGGAGCACTCACACTTGTCAAACGAACTGGAAAACATGTCCAGGCACGATTCGAATAGCCTAGTATGAGTACACCCTAAGGCAAGGCAGTGGCGCAGTAGGTAGTGCTGTCGCCTCACAGCAAGAAGGTCGCTGGTTCGAACCTCAGCTCAGTTGGCGTTTCTGTGTGGAGTTTGCATGTTCTCCCTGCCTTTGCGGGGGTTTCCTCCGGGTGCTCCGGTTTTCCCCACAGTCCAAAGACATGTGGTACAGGTAAATTGGATAGGCTAAATTGTCCGTAGTGTGTGTGTGAATGTGTGTGTGTGTACCCAGAGATGGGTTGCGGCTGGAAGGGCATCCGCTGTGTAAAAATTTGCTGGATAAGTTGGCGGTTCATTCCGCTGTGGCGACCCCGGATTAATAAAGGGACTAAGCCGACAAGAAAATGAATGAGTACACCCTAAGTTAACTCATTAGTTTTTATCAATTTCATTGGATTGAACATAAAACAATTAAGTTGTCAGCAAAAACAACTTAAGAACTGTGTTGTTTCAACTCAAATAAGTACAAATAAGTAGTAATTTTAAACAAAAAACACTTTATTCTTAATTTATAAATACTATTCATAAATACTAACACACAGATAAATGTTATGTATTTATTATACTATATATATTTAAATATTTATATTTTAATTATATATATACACACACAAGTGTACATACACATATACAATATATTATACATTTAGAAATACTTTTGCTGCTTGTTTAAACTACTTATGTATTTGAAAAAAATTGAAACAACACATTTATTAAGGTTTTTTGGAACAACTTAATTGTTTTATGTTCAATCCACTTTTTAAAACAATTAGGTTAACTCAATCAATTTGTGTTGGGACAACATAAAGGAATCGTGGAACCCTGCATTTTTCCAGTGTAATTATATATACAGTATATGTGTGTGTGTGTGTGTGTGTGTGTGTGTGTGTGTGTGTGTGTGTGTGTGTGTGTGTGTGTGTGTGTGTGTGTGTGTGTGTGTGTGTGTGTGTGTGTGTGTGACTCATTGATCATACTTAGCTTTTAAATTTTATTGTACAGTAGCATTTATTGTCCTGTACTTTCTGGTTGTGTATTATTGTTGCAAGGTTTTTGAAGCACTTTGGATAACTTTCATGTTGTTTTTAGGTGCTATATAAATAAAGTTGACCATGACCTTGATATAAAATAATTTCAATTATAATAAGTTAGAATGAACCTAAATCTGAATTACTATTATTTTTTTTATCATTTAAGGTTTTCGTATGGCAAATAACATGACAATATAAATAAATACACTCAATTATGTAATTATGAACACTGTTAATACATAAATACATACATATTTATGTGTTCAAATTTTATATATATTATTCATTTTTTACAATATACATAAATAATAATAATAATAATGAAACATTTATTATAATGATCAAACTTTAATAACAATAATAATATTAATAATAATAATGTAATTAATGTTTGTACTAATAATAGAAAACAACAACAACAATCATAATAATAAAAATAATAATGTAATAATATTCATAATAATAATAATAATAACAATAATAAAAATAACAGCAATAATAATAATAATAATAATAATAACAATAATAATAATAATAATAATAATAATAATAATAATAATGTTTAAATAAAAAAAAACTCATCAATCTCCAATAGCTGCTCTGGATTATTTCACCTCTTTTTTACCGCCGGCGTCTGGTGTCCGCTATTAGAAAAGAGCATGGTTAAGTAGGCCAAACGTGTGGAAAAGATCAGATACTCCACATGAAAGTTTAGCAAGAGGACGGCTTGTTTTCAGGTCCAGCACAGGGGGAATAACAAGACGGCAGTCGGTGTGGGGAAACTGCATTTGTCGGCCACAGAAATTCCTCTGTGTGATGAATAGAAGTGGAAACTTAAGGTTGCATTCAGGAAACATCAACTGGATATTTTGCCTCACGAGACAAAGGAAGTCAGAGGTTGCATTAAATACCACATATTTTAAGAACAAACATCCATTTCAAGTTAGAAGTAGCGCAAAAGTTTTTTGCGGGGGAAACAGGGGTGAGGCCCCTCCCAATCTGTTCACACGTTAAAACGTGAATAATTCATGAGAATTTTTTATAAGGTTGGAGCCTAGTGGCTAAACTAAGTATTGCAGTCCAAATTCAAAATATTTTAGAGGTTTTTTTTGACCTGGCTCCTCCTCCTATGTACATGCAGGTTGCCAGAGTGACATCACTAACAGGAGCAAGCGTGCCAGGTTATCGAGCTTTACAATTTAACATTTTCGTTTGTGATATTAATTTTATTTGCTAATTAAAAACCACCTCATGTAGAATTTTTTTTTAACTGAGGTTCTGAATTTCAGAGGCTGTTACTGTCTGCCAGAGGACTAATTTTCTTCCGTGCCCTCATACATTAAATAAATAAATGTACGACGAGTTTGGTATTTTTTTATATAATGCAAATAAATGAAACTGTTTGATATTTGTCTATTTATTTAAAATAAAACTATTTGCTATTTGTCTATATAAAGCAAATAAAAAGTTAGCTATTTTTCTACATAATGCAAATAAACAAAAGTAAAGTGTCTATAAAATGCAAATAAGTAAAACACTGTGATATTTGTCTATATATAGTAAATAAATAAAAGTTTGATATTTGTCTATATAATGCAAATCAAAATAGCTTGATATTTGTCTATTTAATGAAAATAAAGCAATGTGATATTGGTCTATATAAAGCAAATAAATAGTTTGCTATTTCTTTATATAATGCAAACAAAAACAGTGTGATATTTTTCTATATAATGCAAATAAATAAAACAGTGTGATATTTGTCTATATAATGAATATAAATGAAACACTTTGATATTTGTCAATATAATGCAAATAAGTAAAACAGTGAAATGTGTCTATATAATGCAAATAAATAAACAGGTTGATATTTGTCTATATAATGCAAATAAACAAAACAGTTTGAAATTTGTCTATATAATGCAAATAAGTAAAACAGTGTAATATTAGTCTATATAATGCAAACAAATAAATAAAACAATGTGATATTAGTCTATGTAATGCAAAAAAAAACAGTTTGATATTTGTCTATATAATGCATATAAATGAAACAGTTTGATATTTTGTCTATATAATGCATATAAATAAAACAGTTTGATATTTTGTCTATATAATGCATATAAATGAAACAGTTTGATATTTTGTCTATATAATTCACATAAATAAAACAGATTGATATTTGTCTATAAAATGCAAACCAAACAGTTTGATATTTGTCTATAGTGCAAACAAAAAAGTTGTTCACTCAGCTCCTCCTCTGACGTACATGCTGGTTGCCAGATTGACAAACAGAAGTGAGCGTGCCTGACGATCGAGCCTTATAATAAGCTGCTTAGCTAATGTTTATGTACATATTATTTATACTTTTACATCTATATTATTTGTACGTTTATAACTCTGAATCTGAATTTTGAAAGCTGTTAATGTGCATTTCGTCCATGCCCACATATGCCTTCATGACTGAAATTAAATGTGCTCTGTTTTCCGCCAAGGCAGCCGAGGGTGCCGAAACATAATTGGGTAAACTGGCTGTGGGCTGGTTATAGATACCAAAACAAAGATAGATATTCCGTCACAGAATGCACATATTCAAAGGAAATTTACTGACTTTAGCACAATTTTTCTGATAAATTAGCATGTTAGCTTAGTATGTTTCTTAAATATCTGCCAACATATAATAGTATTTTTATGCTTTAGAATAGTCAAAACACGTACAAGGCCTTCAAAAACGTCTAAATGAGTGTTTTGGCTCCAGCTGAGGCTAATATTGAGAGTCAAGCCACAGTCAGTCAGTCAGTCAGTCTGTCTGTCTGTCATTCGGCTTCTGTACAACATGTTCCCAATGAGCCTTATAAACTCCCTCTGCAGAGACGCTCGGGCACACACTGCTATCGAGAAACAGCTGTGAGGGGACTGATTTTTTGCCAGATTGCTTATAACTTTCAGTGACCCCGAAAAGTACATGGATACTTTCAAAAGTGTATGAAGGTCATAGCAGTACAAAAGTTCCACACCAAGTAGCATCTGCAAACACACTTCGAGAAATCTGACAGAGATGTTATTTTTAATAATTTATTTGAGAACCAATTAGATTTGAATGTGATTTTATTGGATGTATATATTCTTTGAATATCTTTAATATTTTTTAAATATGAATAAATAATTAAACATGAATGATGCCTTGTCTGGCATTTTGTAATATATAATAAGCAAATACATACATAATGCACATAAATAAAATAGCTTGATATTTGTCTATATAATGCACATAAACAAAATGGCTTGATATTTGTCTATATAATGCAAAGAAATAAAATGGCTTGATATTTGTTTATATAATGCAGATAAATAGCTTGATGTTTGTCTATATAATGCAAAAAATAATTGAGTAATTTGAAATTTGGTTATATAATGCAAACAAATAAATATTTTGATATATTTGTCTCTTTAATCCAAAGGAATAAATGTATAAATAGTTTAATATTTGTCTATATAACGCAAAGCAATAGATTAATGTTTGCCTATATAATATACATAAATAAATAGTTTGATATTTGTCTATATAATGCACATAAATAGATTAATGTTTGTCTATATAATGCACTTAAAATAGTTTGATGTTTGTCTATTGAATGCTAATAAAAAGTTTGATGTTTGTCTATATAATCCACATAAATAGTTTTCTATTTGCCTGTATTATGCACATACTGTAAATAAATAGTTTGATATTTGTCTAAATAATGCACATAAATAGTTTGATGCGTGTCTATATAATGCACATAAATAGATTAATGTTTGTCTATATAATACATATAAATAAATAGTTTGATGTTTGTCTATATAATGCACTTAAAATAGTTTGATGTTTGTCTATATATTGCAAATAAATAAATAAATAAATACCTTGATGTTTGTCTATGTAATGCAAATAAATAAACAGTTTGATGTTTGTCCATATAATCCATATAAATACTTTTCTATTTGCCTGTATAATGCACATACTGTAAATAAATAAATTGTCTTAATAATGCACATACATTAATAGCTTGATGTTTGTTTATATGATGCAAATACATTTTGATATTTGTCTACATATAGCACATAAATAAAATTTGATGTTTGTCTAGATAATGCACATAAATAATGACTGATGTTTGTCTATATAATGCGCATAAATAGTTTGAAGTTTGTTTATATAATGCACACAAATAAATAGTTTGTTGATTGTCTATATAATGCACATAAATAGTTTGATGTTTGACTATATAATGTACACAAATAAATAGTTTGTTGATTGTCTATATAATTCACATAAATAGTTTAATGTTTGACTATATAATGTACAGAAATAAATAGTTTGTTGATTGTCTATATAATGCACATAAATAGTTTAATGTTTGACTATATAATTCAGATAAATAAATAGTCTGATATTTGTCTACATAATGCACCTAAATAATTACTTTGATGTTTGCCTATATAATGCACATAAATAGATTAATGTTTGTCTATATAATGCACTTAAAATAGTTTGATATTGGTCTATATAATGCATGTTAATAGTTTGATGTTTGTCTACTCTAGATAACGCACATAAATAATTTGATATTTGCCTGTATAATGCACATAAATCGTCTGAAGTTTGTTTATGTAATGCACATAAATAGCTTGATGTTTGTCTATATAATGCACATAGTTTGATACTTGTCTATATAATGCACATAAATAAGTAGTTTGATATTGGTCTATATAATGCATATTTAGTTTGATGTTTGTCTATATAATGCACATAAATAGTCTGATGTTTGTCCATATAATGCACATAAATAAATAGTTTGATATTTGTCTATATACTGTACATAACTAATTAGTTTGATATTGGTCTATTTAATGCACATATATAGTTTGATGTTTGTCTATAAAATGCACATAAATAAATAGCTTGATGTTTGTCTATATAATGCATACAGTATAAATAAATAGCTTGATGTTTGTCTAGATAATGCACATAAATAAATTGTTTGATATTTGTCTATGCAATCCAAAAAAATACATTTATAAACAGCTTGATATTTGCCAGTGAAATCAAAATGAAAAATATAGTTTAATATTTGGGTATATAATGCAAATAAAAAAATAGTTTAAAATTTAACAGTGTAATACAAAATCTAAAAAAATAAATAGCTTGAGATTTGGTTATATAATGCAAATAAACGAATAAACATTTTTTTGCCTTGGTTATATAATGCAAAAAATAAAATAAATAGTTTAATATCTGTCTATATAATGCATAAATAAATAGTTTGATATTTGAATAAATAAACAAATAAATACATACATACATAGACATCCAAACAAAGCACTGGGTTTGGTATTTGTCATACAAAAAACATAAATTATATAGTCAGTTAGCTGAATTTGACCAGAGAATAGGTTAAGAATGAATGATTTAGACAAGGTTTGTTCTTGTTTAACAACTAATTGAAACTAAACTGTGAAAAGTGAAACTTGCATCTTCAAACAGTTTATTTGGATAGCTTTAAAGACGTAAAAGTTAGACTCTCAACCAATTTAACTCTGGAGTAAAAAATAAATAAAAACTGCCTCCATTCCAAACAATTTCAACTTTTTCTTGCATAGATTGAAGTCATACAGATTTGGATAGACGGACTTAGTAATTTTAGATTCACTATTAAACGTTCTCTGAGGTCACTATATATTAAACCCTATAGCTTGGTCTGAGCACGAGGCTGTTAAAGTTTGGTTTCATGTTAGTCCTCTATCTGAGCTGAGTGCGGTGTTTGTCGAGGAGGGTTAAGGGGAGAGACGACTTCTAATTACATTTAGCTTCATTAGCCGGCCCGGTGACTCTCCCGCGCCATCAAGTTAATGTATGTGGCCCTTCAGCATCGGGAAGGGAAAATGGATTTGCACTGCATTAGTTGATGAAATGTATAAATTACATTACAAGCCACAATGTGAGCTTAATGTCACTCACTCAGTCAGGAGGAGGGCCGTCAGAAGACTCCGCCCACAGTAAGGACTGCACACGCCCAGTTGATGATAGTGACTTCAAGAACTGAGGACAAAAATGGAGGAAAAAGGAGCAAATAAATCATAGTAATGCATGGTGTTGTATTTTTTATGTTCAATTTTAAAGTGATATATTGAAAAAATGCATTCATATTTGGTATATTAAGACTAATAGTAATATTAAGATTACATGTGATGTTTTAGATTGATATACTGTGTGACGTAAAGAAAAGTCTACAATAAACTTTTTGAATAAATATATGAATTCATACAACAGTTCTGTCTGGTTCTTGAATCTGATTGGCTGACAGCCGTGCAATATTTTGCTAGTAACATTACACAAAGGCCTCTTCACCCACCTCTGTGTATTACTCCGCCTACATACAGCAACAAGCAAAAATTCTACAGTTTGACAAATATCACTGTTGTTAGACAACAAAATGTACTTCTGAGGCTTTTTTAGTCAAGAATATAGTTGTTTAGATTGCAAATATGCAGTTTATTTGTAAGAATAGTGCCTGTTTTAAAATATTTACAGTTTCTGAGAGTTCATCGACTGCCAAAGATGGTTGACGTTGTCTATCCACAAGATGGCGCCAGAACCGCAGAATAAGCCCTTGCTCAGTGTGTTCTCTTGAGCGCGAATAAAAAGCTGAAAAAACGGAAGCCTCGTGGTTTTTAAGGTGGACTGAATAGAGTCAATAAGAAGCTGCGAATAGGAAGCTGGATTCAGCTTTGTCCCTCTTTATCGCAAACACAACAACAGTCTGGTGAGAAATCTCTGTAGACGGATGGCATTTCATGTCACGTTCAGCCTTATAATCTTAAAATGTGAGCAAAATTTGCTGTTTTGTCATCACCTTAAAGGGGTCATACACCAGAAGCCCCGTTTTTCATTACGCTATAGACAATCATTCAAATACTAGTGATGTTGGTGATTTAGTAACGGCTTCTGCTGTTCTGACGTCAGCTGCAGATGTGAATGAATGGCGGAAAAAAGTTGTTCCTAACACAAAAAGGGTTTTAGACTCTCTGTGTTTGATTATCTTTTTTATTTACAAGATTTTGCCGTCGAACTGTTGTGTAAACGCAATATCATATTCGTAGCAGCATGCTATACCTGTATATCAGCACTGGTGGGGCGCTATGGCATTCAGCCTGCGACCTCGTGCCAACAGTGGTACGAGGTCGCCAGTGCTGGTATACAGCCATAGCACACGGCTACTCATGTGATATTGCTCATATAAAAAAATACTATGCAGACATTTAATATTAATTCTAATGAACAGTGAGAATCACTCACCACAGCTTATCGACAATTTTAAAGTAGTCAGAGTGCAGAGTGTATGTGTGAGCAGGAGTGCATTAAAGCAATGCAGTTTAACACCAGCATATTGCTCTATTCTTAACCATGACACACATTTAGTATTGATCCACACAGTGGCAAAAGCTGAACTATTTTGAAACTTGACCACCACGTGTGTAGGAACAGCTGACGGTGGCCTTAGCAACAACAATCCGCAGAGGATCGCAAGCTCACAAACACATTTAAATCTGTAAACAAAGCAGCACACGTCACGTTTTCGCCTTGCTTTAGACACAAAATGAGAATATAATGCTAATGAAGAGTAAACCAGATACAGTACAAGCCACGTAGAGTGATTACAAGTAACAAAACGCAATTAAATACATCGTTTGCAAGATAGGGAAAACAAGGAGGCAACCATTTTAATCACGCTTGCTTAAACTTGTGAAATGGAGGAAGAAACTGATCCATGAACTGTATACTGTAAAGTTCCTGTCAAGCTCTGACCAAGTCCCGTACATCAATAGTCTTGGTCCTTTCTTTAACAAACGAACGACGAATGCCCTGTTATAAGCGTGTAGATTGCTGAAGCACTCTTCAAAAAAACAAACAGGATCTCAGCACAAGGCTGGGGCTATAATGCTGAGGTATTAATGCAAAAATAAGCTTCACTGACTCTTCACAGCCTCATCTTTGGGTGGAGAAAACACTAACTTTCCCCTCACACCTCAGAGCACATCGTCTTTATCCGCTACAGTGTTTGTCTTCCTCTTTTTCCTTCTACAGTGTTTGTGGATGGGGCCGGGAGGTTTAATTTTCCCGGGTCTGTGCGCTCAACAATTGGGCGGCGCTTGAGTTCCATATTAACATCACGCCTACACAGATAAAGATTCATTATCTCGATGATTCATTTAAACCACTTCGAGTCGATTCTTTTATAGATGAATCAATAGTCTTAAACACGGCGCACTTTCAGATTTAAGCCTTAGTTGGATATTTCACTGAGCTGTGTAACACATTGCATGGAAAGTCATTTTCCAAAACCCATAATAGGGACTCTAACATAAATATAGTCCCAAGCATTTACTACTTAAAAAATTTGAAGAATACTAAAAAATATTAAATTGATAATAAATGACACTAAATGTTAATAACGTTACAAAAAATTACATAAATAAATTAATAATTTCTGCAAAAAGGACAGCAACTGATCAAAGCATTGATGATGATAATAATAATATACATATTTTCTTCAGCACTGAAATTTTTGACTAATTTATTATACTTTTTTTATTTATAAAAATATATTTTCTAATATATAAAAACCAAAATGCTACATAAAATTGTAACATTTCACAATGATATTGTTTTACTAAATGAATGAATAATAAAACAATAAAATAATAAAAAATAATAAAATAAAATCAGTTTTTTTCAATAATAGTATATATATATATATATATATATATATATATATATATATATATATATATATATATATATATATATATATTATAATAAATTATATTACATAAAAATAAATTAAATAATAAACTTAAACTTTAAAGAATATTAAAACACATTAAATTGATCAAAAGTGACAATAAAATGTTTTTAATGTTACAAAAGATTCTTATTAAATAAATACTGATTTTACAAATGTTTATCAATGAATCTTTCCACAATTATAGTGTATATTATAATAAAACAATAAAATAAAATAATTAAAATAAAATAAAATCAGGCTTTTTAATCATAATATATAATTATCAATTTATTACAATTATCAAATTATCACAATTATTATACTGATATCTTAAAATTAATTATAATATTCAATTTTACATAAAAAATAAAGTAAATTATGTTCTTAAATAAATACATACAATTGATAAAACATACAATTGATCAAAAGTGACAATAAAATGTGTATAATGTTACAAAAGATTTGTATTAAATATATACTGATTTTAACTATGTTTTTTTAATTAACCTTTTCACAATTATATTTTATAGTGCAATAAAACAATAAAATTAAATAATAAAAGAAAAAAATTTAATAATTAAAATAAAATAAAATCAGGCTTTTTTAATCATAATATATAATTATCAATTTAATTATATACACAATTATTATACTGATATTTTCAAATTATTTATAATAATAATATTAAATTTAACATAAAAATAAAGTAAAATAATACACTTAAATATAGTTTAAAGTATATGAAAGCACATTAAATTGATCAAAAGTGACAAGCTGATACAGAAGATTTGCATAAATAAATGCCAATTTTAACTTCATGTTAATCAGTAAATCCTAAATAAATTAATTGTTACCGCAAAAAAAGAGCAATTGTTCACAACATTGATGATAATTATAATAATACACATTTTCTTCAGCGTTGAAAATTCAACTTTACCACCACTAAAATAAGTTTACTAATATATAAAAATATAAATATAAAATATATAATAATGCCACATAAAGATGTAACATATCACAATTATGTTGTTTTTACGGAATAAATGAAGGAATGAATAAATGAATGAATGAATGAATGAATAAAACAAAATAAAATGCTAAAAAAATATTAAACAAAATCAGGCTTTTTTCCATCATTTTATATAACTATCAATTTTAATTATATACACAATTATGATACTGATATTTTTAATTAATTATAGTAATAAACTAAACATAAAAATAAAGTAAATAATAAACTTAAAGTTTAAAGAATATTAAAACAGATCAAAAATAACATAAAAATGTTTATAATGTTACAAAAGATTTGCATCAAAATAAATGCTGATTTTAACCACATTAATTGATAAATCCTAAATAAATTAATTATTTTTGCAAAAAAAATTAAGCAACTGTTCAGAGCTTTCATGATAATAATAATAATATTAATACCAATAATATTCATATAATAATATTTATATGAATGTTTTTCACCTTTTCACCACCACTAAAATACACTTTATAATATATTTAAAAACAAAAAGGCTACATTAAATAGCAAAATTTCACAATTATATTGTATATTACAATAAAACAATAAAATAAAATAATATATCTTTTTTTAATAGTATATAATTAACTATGTACATAGGCTGGATATGTTGGCGGTTTGTTCCTCTGTGGTGATACTAGATTAATAAAGTGACTAAGCCGAAGGAAAATGAAGAATGAATAAAATAAAATTCAATAATAGTTTTTTTCACTTTTTTCAATAATAGTATATAATTATCAATTCAATATCAATTATCAATAATTATAATCAAATATGCATTCCACTGTTCTAGAATTGCCCCCAAAGGCAGAAATAATCACTTATAAACAAACATACAAACAGACAAACAGACTACATATAGAATATCTTCTATGAGCAAACCACTCATCCCATTATAGCAGCCATTAATGATGGACTGTCAGCAACCAACGACTGCAAATTTAGAGTGTTCTGACTAGAAGGCGTGAAAGACGACTATTTAAAGATCTTTCAAAGCATCAAAACCACTCCGACTTCACGTTACAGTCAAAAGCCACTCAGAGACGGAAAACATTCAAAACTACACAGACGTCTGAAGAATCACAGGACCGGTGACGCCGTCAAGGTGAAAACAAGGAGTGCAAAGAAGGAAAAACATTCATCTTGCTCTCTCTACAACTTTTTTTAACAACATTCTGTCAATGTGCGACTTCACAGTATGTTAGACTGGTGTGTGATTAAGCGTTTTAATGTATTAATCGGAAAATTCAAACATACATACAGTGGAGCAATTAAGTATTCAACACTTCAATATTTTTCTAAGAAAACATATTTCTAAAGTTGCCACTGACTTGAAATGTTCATTGGATGTTGATAACAATCAAAGAAATCCATATATGAAAACAAATCTAATTAGTTTACAAATTAAGATATGTGCCACAAAGTAAAATTACACAGGAAAAATACACAGGGCGCAATAGTCTTTTAGTAGTTTCAGCTTGGCGCAAGAGTCGTTGAGGCGTTGCGCTACGCTGTTTAAATAGCAAATGCATTAGCGCTCATTTGTGCGCCCATAGGCGTTCTGTTCTAAAAAGGGAGGCGTTCTGAGGCGCACGGCTGGCGCGTTGCTATTTTGAGAAACTATAATAGATTTTTCATTAGACCAAAACTAACCCGGTCTAAACTCCGGCGCAGAGTTGCGCCTCGCTTACGCACTGCTTAATACGCACAAGAGAGCAATAGGCAAATATCTTTGCATATGAAAAAATGTAAATATTAAGGATATATATAGGATATAATAAGAATAGATATAGGATATAAATATAAAGGATTAAAATATTACAAAACATTATTTTCCAGCCTACATAAATATGAAAAATCACTGCTTTTATGTCTTCTTCATCTCGGGAGGCTTTTTCAGTTCATTCATAACAATTTGCTTTTGTATAATGTTATTATTATTAGCAGTATTATTTATTATATCCATATTTATATTTGTTTTATTTAAAACAAGCTTAGATTTGCCCACCTGTCAGGTTTTAGACCATATGGGGCACAGCATGTGTTTTAGGATATAACTCAGTATTCTGAACACACTTCGTTATTATTGTTCATTTATTAATTTGCTGGAAATTAGAACTGAATTTAGAAATAGTTTTGAAACCAATATTTGCGCTTAACAAACAAAATTAATTATTTATAGACTAATTGATGTCTGTGCGTAAAGATTTCCCTATCCAAGAGCGAATGTGAAAGTAGTTCCATTATCTCTCATTTTCACGCAGTAGATGCTCTGTTTAACAGTTTTCTGATAAAATACTATTAACTGTTAACTGTTTGCTAGTGAAATGCCCAGTTTTTCCACTTAGACTTACTTTACGTCCTGTAAATAGCGAATGCGCTCTTGGCGCGACGCAGCTGGCTCTTAAAGGGAAGGGTAGATGAGACTCTAATTGGTTTATTCTCAAAACACACCTATAACTCATTAAGAAAATAACTCAACCCTTTTAGACCATGTGCCATGACGCAAAGCGGATTTTCCCGTCCTTAAATTAGCAAAAACGTGTCCTGACACACCCTGAAAGCGTTTGCGCCCTGCATTTTGCGCTCTGTGCATGGACCGTCAAATTAGAGCCCTATGACTCATTTACTACACAATAGCATCTAGTGAATTCATTATTTATTAAGCATTAACTCTACATTAACAAACATTAGTAAGCAGTTTATAATTGCAGCTACAAATGCTGTACTTTTGACTTAACCACATTTATAATGTGCTTAATAATTGTTTTTCATACTTTGTTAATGATTTATTTCTCATTACTAAATGAAGTATTGCAGTATTTACAAACCATTTGTATTTAAGAGTTATTGGTGGTTATTAAGATTTTACAGAATGAGTTATTAAATGATTGATAAACTATTGAAATCAACACTTATATATTGTATTATTCAGGCATATTTTAATGGTTATTATATATGTTTCTAGCTGCAGTTATAAACTGCTTACTAACGTTTATTAATGTAGAGTTCATGCTTAACAAATAATGAATTCATTATTTGCTAATGCTTAATAAATGGTTCATAGTGTGTAGTTATTATAAAGTGTTACCGAAAAAAGTATTGAACACATAAAGAAAGGCAGGTGTGGAAAGGAAGTGAAAGCCCAGACAGCAGCTGAAATCTCTCAACCCTCTGCCCTTGGTCATTGTAAATGAATATTAGCTGCTTCAGTTCAACATCTACATTAGCAGGATTATAAAGATGAAACCATGGTGGACATTTCAGCGAGACAATGATTCAAAACACAGCCAAGGAAACTCTCAAATCCTTTCAGAAAAGAAAATCAAGCTGTAGAATGGCCCAGCCAATCACCTGACTCGAATCCAATAGAAAATACGAAATAAAGCTCAGATTTGATAGACGAGACTCACAGAGCCATCAAGAATTGTACACTCTGTTGAAATCTGTGAAAACAAATGACTTCTAAGCAATGCATGTAACTTCATTTTACATATGAGAGGCGTCTTTAAGCTGGTGTAAATGAAAATGAACAATCCGACTGACCAATACGCATCTTATTACCAGATATAAACAGGTCTTGTGTGATGCTTCGTGTCAATTTTTACCAAAATCCTTGATAAATCTTTCCAGCGCTTACTGAATCCACACCATGAAAAATAAAGGCAAAACATAAACCTGCTAGAGCAAGGTATACCTAATAAAGTGGCCGGTAAACAAAACAGTGACAAGAAAATTGTATGTTGTTCTCGGCGCTAAAGCTCACCAGAGCAGAGATGAAGACACTGACATGCATCATGTAATCGGCTGACGGTCTGCGAAAATCGAGGTAAATACGAAGTCACTGCGAATGCACAAACACATCACAATGAGCCACCTGAGAGAATGAGAGATTACTGAAAGGGCTTGCGGTTGGGAGGGAAATATAGTAGAGTCAGAGGATGAACAGCGTACACACAGTAGCAGATTAATGCAATGAGTAATTAAATCTGTCAAACAGCTACTGCTGCTATCAACACACAGATGGTGAAAACCAATTAGGGTTATTCTTTATGTTCCTGTATGTTAGTGTTACTGTATATATATATATATATATATATATATATATATATATATATATATATATATATATATATATATATATTAAGGGTGTAACGATACACATATTCATTTTGAACCGTTCGGTATGAGACTTTCGGTTCAGTACGCATTACAAACCCAACGATTCGATTCAAACTAATATCTAAAAAGATAAAAGAGAATAAGTACAAAACATAATGTTTTCAGTGCAACAACGCTCAACATGGCATCCCAAATAGCGTCGCAGACAACATGCTGCCTTCCACGCTGTTATTTTTAACAGTAGTCCATCGCTTTTGAACTCAGAATATCAATTTATTAAAGCATGATGCATGATATATATACATACATACATACATACATACATACATACATACATACATACATACATATATATACATACATACATACATGCATACATATATATATATATACATACACACACACACATATATATATATACACACACATACATAAACATAAACACACACACACACACACACACACACACACACACACACACATATATATATATATATATATATATATATATATATATATATATATATATATATATATATATATATATATATATATATACATACACATATATATATACATATACATACATATATATATACAAACACACACACACACACACACACACACATACACACACATATATATATATATATATATATATATATATATATATATATATATATATATATATATATATATACATACACATACATACATATTCATACATATATACACACACACACACACACACACATATATATATATATATATATATATATATATATATATATATATATATATGTGTGTGTGTATGTAACGATACACATATTCATTTTGAACCGTTCAGTAAGAGACTTTCAGTTCGGTACGCATTACAAACCCAACGATTCGATTCAGACTCATATCTAAAAAGATAAAAGAGAATAAGTACAAAACATAATGTTTTCAGTGCAACAACGCTCAACATGGCATCCCAAATGGCGTCGCAGACAACATGTTTCCTTCCACGCTGTCATTTTTAACAGTAGTCCATCGCTTTTGAACTCAGAATATCACTTTATTAAAGCATGATGCACTCATTCGCATATCTTGCTGCCTTCTGTGTCAGCCTGCTCATGCTGGCTCTGCCCCCGTTACCCCAGCAACCCTGGACCCGACACAAAATAGCCAATCTCAATAACCTGTTCACAGATCAGCACACCAGCCCACCTCCAAACACTACTCCAGTCAGGCACACGCTACACTAACTCGCAAAATGGCTAGTAACGTTAATGTAATCCTAGACATCCCAAGTCTCTTGGAAGTTTCAGGCAACTCACGGATGCCCGCAAACGAATGGTAATCTTCTGGAAATCGCACGTCTCACCTGATTTTTGAGAACCGTTACACCCCTAATATATATATATATTGTCTGATTAGATTTGATTCAACTTTATTGTCATTACTGTATTGACCACGACTTTCTGCATGTTACCGTTTGCTCCCGATTGTGATTATTGCAATCTCAAACAGGTTTACAGGTTTGAACTATCCCTTTAACTATCCTTGTGGACAATTCAATAATCATTGGATATTGCTGGGGACACATCGCCTCCATCCATCCATTCATCTACACCTTTGGATCTGCATTTATTTTGCAAAAAAAACAATTGCTAACTATTTTTTCAACATTTATCATTCCCTTTCTCCTCTGCATTCACTCCAGCCTTAAAACTGACTTTCTCAGTGTGGTTTCCTTGATGTTCTTAGTCCTCTAAGAGATGCACACTGAGCATCTCCCAGCACGTTTACCCTCAGCGTCAGATAGCCTTTCGTCATTGTTGTTACACTGCGCTTGTATGAAAAGTGCCACGGCGCTCCAAAATTACAGCTCTGTCCCTCTCGTTCGCTTTCTCTGTCAATGCGCAACCCGGGGAACTCAAATCAGCGGGAAATGTGACCATCCATTGTTTGAGACCTTTGTCTTTTCGGAGCGTGTTATCAGCGTATGACACTTTTCAGACTCAAAATAGGTGTATAATAGAAGCCCTGTCCAAAGACAAGACCTAGGACAATACATGTAATATTGTGCGCCGAAATCTGCAATCATTCAAGAGTATTTGGCATGAAAGCACGGGGAAATTTTGTTTAGATATGCTTACTTATAATAGGAGTTGAATGAATCACTTAAATCAGTGAAGTGTAGTTTTTTCTTTTAAAGAAATAATTAACAGGGCGGCATGGTGGCTCAGAGGTAAGCACTGCCGCCTCACAGCAAGAAGGCCGCTGATTTGAGTCCTGGCTAGGCCAGTTGGCATTTCTGTGTGGAGTTTGCATGTTCCCCCCGTGTTCGTGTGGGTTTCAAAGACATGCGCTATAGGTGAATTGAATTAACTAAATTGGCCGTTATGAATGAGTGTGTGTAAATGTGAGATGTATGGGTGTTTCCCAGTACTGGAAGGACATCCGCTGCGTAAAACATATGCTGGAATAGTTGGCGGTTCATTCCACTGTGGCGACCCCTAATAAATATAGGCCTGAGCCGAAGGAAAATTAATGACAGAATTTACAGATAAGTCTATTTAAGATACTCACCCTCAAGTCATTCCAAACCAGTGTAACATTTTCCTGACAAGAGAAAGAAAAAGAAATAAGACAAACAAAATCTATACAGATAAGCATATACAAGACTTGTCAGAATAAACATTTGGTGCAACTTGAAGAAATGGTGAAAAAATAGGAGGATTTGATCTTCCATATGTTAATTTAACTAAATGTAATTGTATTAAATGTGAGATTGGATAACTTTAAATGGCACCTATGATGAAAAGTAACTTTTGTAAGCTGTTTAAACAGAACTGCGTGTAGGTTTCGTGTGTCCACTGTCATATTGGAGTTATATAAACACAACAAGTAATTTAAAATAAGACCCAAATCCCAATAATTTTAAGGTCCACCGCAACATGATGTAGGAAATGCAGTTTTCCCTGCATGTTTTAACCATTTTAAAACTTAGCATGTTTGTAATAAAGACAGTAAAATTGCTAATTCTTAACCGCTATAATCACCATAGTCACATGGTGTCAGTAAACACTAACATGTGTGTTTGTGTAATGCAAACAGCATTTGTGTGAGGCTCATCCTTTCAGAAAGGCTTGAATAAACTCCACCACAAATACATGAAATCAACTTGCTTGGTATTTTTGATTAATGAGCTGTATTTTAGCTTCACCCGAGTCTGTCTCTGACTGCTGTTTATCTGAAGTAAACGGTGGGTGGGCAAAAGCAGCTCGTTTGCATTTAAAGCCAAAGGCTACAAAAGCAGCTATACTGTACTCAGGCACCGAAATGGGCAGATTCAGGAGGCTATAATAAACGATCAGATCAGTATTTTGAGCTAAAACTACAGACATAATCTGAAGACACCAAAGGCTTATATTACACCTTGTAAAAGGGGGGAAATATGTGCCCTTTATGCCAAGTTCAGACTGCATGATATTCAAAGTAATCGTGTCACAAATGTTTTTACTCTGCAGGACTATCTGGGCTAGCGTTTTGTCGCTGCTTTGTTTACACTGCAAGATGGATCGGCGACAGGGGCTTTCACATTGCATGAGTTTACAATAGGAAGAATCGCAGACAACTTTGTCCAAACTACGTCTCACAGCCAAAAACACATAGTATATCTTTTGTTATTAACTACATAATGTTGAAAGAAGCCTTTAATGGGGTAGAATATGTAGATATTTGCTCACCTGGGTTTGAAGGAAAATAGCAATTTCTCCACTACTTTCTTTTTTAACTTTCTGTATGAAACAGAACAGTCAAACAGACACGGGCGCTCCTGTCAAACCTCCACTAGTTTTTCCTCCATTTCTTGGGTCCAAATAAAGCGAAAATGAGCGCTTTTAACTTATACCCCAACCTCCCGCTGGCCTGGAGGTACACACACACACACACACACACACAAAAGTGAATGCTGCTTTGTCATTGGCTGTAGGCGATGGCTGGTGTTATTTTCAGTCAAAACTCATTTCACACGGCAGGATTTTAATCGCAGACAGCTCCAGATATTTAGCACGGCAAATATCTCACAGGCATCGGCGACTCATCTGCGATTCTCTCAGATACGATTTGTTCTTTCATATGTTAATTTTAATTCCTAAAAATGTTATTGTATTAAATGTGAGATAGTTAAACTTCAACATTTTTTGTTAAAAGCCATTAAAATGCAATGCAAATACAAAAATCACTTGAAAATCTGCTAATTATCCATAATGGGTATTAAATTATTATTTACTGATGTAACATGCAAATTAGCATTTTGCTAACATTTTGTACATAGTTAACATGAATTAGCTCTTTGCTAGTGAAGTATGTTGCTAGCATGTTTTAACATTATTAGTACATTGTTGGCATGAATAAATATGGTATTCGTATTTTAATTCCATTATTATCATGTAGATTAGTTTGTGCAACATAAGCATGGATTATTGTGTTAGTGGCATGTTTCTACAAAGTTTTACTACATGGCTACCATGCGAATTAGCATTTTGCTAACATTTCTTTTTTTGCATAGTTAATATGACTTAACATGTTGATAGCATGTTTCTAATGTATACATTTGTTAGCAAGGGTTAGCTAATTACTAGCATAATTAGTGTGTAACACTATCCTGATGTGTTACTGGCATGTTTCTATCATGTTTTAGCAGAAAGCTAACATCTTGCTAACAACATTTTGACATCAAACCCTGTTGATTTTTGCTTCACAGCAGTTCAAGATGTTTAAGTGTACTAAAAGTGCTTAAGTGTTTGTAAGCAATGGTGCAGCATTACAATTCTTCAAATGTTCTTCTTTGGTTAAGGTTCCACAGCAACATCTAACATTTTTGGGTGGCTTATTTCTTCAAACATGTTGTACTAGTCCCATAATCACTGCTGAGCTGGTAAATGCAAAACAGTGACTCATTCCAATTTCACTGCAAAGCTTATGGGTTAAAGGACATTCTCTTATCATTGTCATTCTCTCAGAAGCTCACACACACACAAAAAAACAAAGAGTTTCATTTATCAAGGAAAGCGATAGGGCCAAATACAGTCACACTCGTGGGTTGGGTGCTATTGTTGGTGTTTACAACCTAAAAAAACAAAAGAGTCACCTCTCATATTTCAATTCTTTTGACTGCTCGGTTTCCCACCGCTCTAAACAAAAACTGTCAAACGAAAATCCACAGGAAGCTCATAAGCAAAATCCTGCTTTGATCCATTTTAGGAACCAAGATGTCACCTTAGCACCATCTTCACCCCTAAGCATTTATCACAACTTTATCGAAATGTCAAATGGGCTTCAGAGATTTAAGAAAAACAAATATAGCCTTTACTGAAAGCAGATTTTTGTTCCCGATGCTGTATTTAAGCCACGTTCAGAAACAAAACAGCATCATGGCCTAGTTATATCGCTTTGCATTCAGCCCTCAGCTCAAAATTCAATGGTTTTGGGTCTCTGCGGGATAACGTCTCTACGTTAGCTTTAAATGAAAAAAAGAGATGCCATAATTCCCGAGGAGGAAAGTAGGAAGTGTTTGGAAAGGTTGTGCCTTTTTAAAACTCTCTCTTGCTTCACTGTCAATAGGACTGCTGTCTTTTAAATGTGAATGATAAATCCTGTCTTCTAAAAGAAAGACAGCTAAGAAAGCTAGAAGAGTAAAGTTTATTTTTGTTCTGACAAAGATAAGATTATCTAGAAAAAGTCAGTTACCATGTAGCAAGCCTTTTTACTATCTATTTTATAACTAGCATGTTGTTTGGATTAACATTTCTACCACACAGCTAACAAACTGCTAGCAGACATGACTGTTTTGATAGCATGTTTAAGATTTTGTAAACATAAATTAACATGTTTCTTGTTTCTAAATTAGTAGACAGTTATTGTATTTTTAACTGATTTGTTTTTAACTTTACCATGCCTTGTTATCCTGAATGAATATGTTTCTAGCCTTTCCATATTATTAGTTTGCAAGCTTGTTGGTAGCATGTTTTTGACATGGCCTTTAGCATGTTACTAGAATGTTGTTAACCAGGTTTAACCCATGGCTAACAAGTTTTATGTTGCAAATATGAAATAGCATGATGTCAGTGTGTTTATCATGTTTACCATGAATTAGCATGATGTCATGCATAGCATGAATATTCTGTTTCCATGTTTAATATGGTTACTATTTGTAGCATGTTTTTACCCTTCGTTAACATAGCTAGCATAGAATAGCTTGTTGTTTTTAGATTGTTGCTATTAGCTTGTTCTTCCCTGCTGAAACAAAAAGCTTAAGCCAGGCTAAACTGGTTGGCTGGTTTTAGCTGGTCGACCAGCCTAGTTTTAGAAGGGTTTTGGCCAGTCCAGGCAGGCATGTGCACACATAGGGCTCAACCTGTGCAGTGCACATGCCCTTTTTAGTCTTGGATAGAAAGTGAGCAAGTTCGTAACAGGGTGAGAATGTGGTAAAATCCGAAAACATGGTAAAAATCAGACAAGGGCTTTTCTTTTTCTGGATGGCTTTTGTAAAAATTTTTTGGGGTTTAGGAAAGTAGGCGAGTGGGCGGGTCAGTCGGTAAAATTGGTTGGGTTCAGGTAAGGAGGAGGGTGGGTCAGCCGATTAGCCGGTCGCCCAGTCAATCATTCAGCCAGTCGGACAGATGGTTGTTCGACAGTGGCCTCTGGTGGGCGCAAACGGCACTCGCGAGAGGCATTTGAGATGTGAAAATACGCACACAGTGGCCTCTCGTGGATTCGCGAAAACAAAAACTATAAAAAAACGTACCTCCCGGGACGTATTTCGCGGTCTCCAGAAACGTCCACGGCGCTACGTTTTCAGAATGAGCCTGAGTTGGATTAATGATTGCTTTACAATAGTATTCATATTTTGTTAAGGTAATGGACCATTATTCTAAAGTGTTACCCCTAGCATACATTTTTAGGAACATCCTAATTCATCCTATCCATTATTGTTGGCATGTTTTAACATTTTGCTAGCCTAAACAAGCATGTTTGTAGCCTGTGTGCATTTTACAAAAAAAAAAAAAAACATGCGTGACTTAAAAAAGAGATATCATACTCTGAACATTAAACGTCTGACATGAATTTGGTAGCTGTAGCTTAAAGTCTCAAGAAGATATCATTAAGATTTAATCTAAGCACAAGAACACCCTTACAATAGATCCACTAAAAAGGATTTGTGGAGACGGTATAAAAAAACATAATTCTATATTTTCCCTGTTTCTTTCTTCCCAAAATTAAGCAAATTCTCCCGTGTCATGGGGTCCAGCCAGCAAGGGCACACAGCATTCAGAATCAATACATCTTCTTTGTACTCATTGTCTTAAAGTGCTGGATGAGTGACAGATGTTATCCTCGGATGCCAAGCTCAGAGGTCTCTCATGCAAGCGATACAATCGTAACAGCTGCCAGAAGCCCTTTCCATCCCGTCCTAAACAGAGCAAAGGCTGCTGGAAAGGAAGTCTGGCAATAACAAGCAAGCCGCCGCAACGTCCTTCGCTTTCAAAAGCAGCGGCTCAGAGGACTCTGGCATTAGCGGCTGACAGGATAAATGCACCACAGAAGCCGCTGTGGATTCACTTTGTGTCTCAGAGTAGCAGAAATAAAAGACAACAAAAGAGCGAGGTGTTTTACACTTATTTTTAAGCCATATTACAGGCATCAAGACGCGCACACTGGCATGCGGATGTGTTTCAGCCTCATTTAGATGCAAGCGAAGAACAGTTGTCTCTAAAGATTTTGACTTGAAGTGTATTACATCTATAATGCAACAATGTTCAGTGGAAAGGATTGATCTTTTTTATATTTTTAACTGTATGTTATCATTTGACAGCTCGCCAATAAAGAATTTAATTTAGCGATTGTAGCCTAAGGCACGGAGGCAGCTAGGGAGTACCAGGAGGCCTTTGGAAATCCGTTTTTTTTTTTTAATAATTTAATTAATACAATTTAAAAATGTAAATAAATTAAGGTAAACAAATATCACATTTTAGTATGAAAGAAGAACTAATCAATTTAGATTTAATTCTTAAATAAAATTATAATTCAAACAACATAGATTGACACAAATAAATTATCCAGAACTTGGTTAACATGAATAAAATTTTGATTAAAAATAACAAATATTATTAAACACACATTCAGTACATATATTTACTGGCCACTTTATTAGGTACACCTACCCAACTGCTCGTTATGGCAGCAACTCAATGCATTTAGACATGTGGACAAGGTCAAGACGATCTGCTGCAGTTAAAACAGAGCAGAACGAGGAAGAAAGGTGATTTACAGTAAGCAACTTTGAATGTGGCATGGTAGTTGGCTACAATTCTAGGCTACAATTTTCACAGGCTCACCAAAATTGGACAATAGAAGATTGGAAAAAATGTTGCCTGGTCAGATGAGTCTTGATTTCTGCTGCAACATTCGAATGGTTGGGTCAGAATTTAGTGTCAACAACAACAGCATGGATCCATCCTGCCTTTCTATCAACGGTTCAAGTTGGTGGTGGTGGTGTAATGGTGTGGGGGATATTTTCTTGGCACACCATTAGTACCAATTGTGCATTGTGTCAACACCACAGACTACCTGAGTATTGTTGCTGACCATATTCATCCCTTTATGACCACAGTGTACTCATCTTCTGATGGCTACTTCTAGCAGGATTACGCACAATATCATAAAGCGTAAATCATCACTGGTTTCTTAAACATGACAATGAGTTCACTGTACTCAAATGGCCTCCACAGTCACAAGATCTCAATCCAATAGAGCACCTTTGGGATGTGGTGGAATGGGAGATTTGCATCATGGATGTGCAGCTGACAAATTCGCAGCAACTGTGTGATGCTATCATGTCAACATGAATCAAAATCTCTGAGTAATATTTCGAGTGCCTTGTTGAATCTACGCCTTGAATCTAGCTACTTTATGGCTCATTATGTGAACGTTGCTTTTGTTGGAAACAGCACAACATTTTTTAGGGGCTAATCACACAGAATGTGTCTTTGTAACACAAGATGCATTGCTCAGGGATAATTTTTAAAAAAACGAAAAGTAGTGCAAGCGTATCCAAACAAACAGGAGCTTACAATGCTTGTCCCGAGCCTCTGAGTTCTTCTGATTGGTTAACTGCTTAGAAACTGACATTGATAAAACATGAAGTTTGTTTCAAGAGTTCACACTTATCCATTGCTTGATACTAGTTGCAGGTTTGGCATGCTGTCTCGGGAGAGAACTCTGAGCTCGGAGATAATTAGGCCTAGTATGAAGGAAAGAATGAAAGAAACAGAGCAAAATAAGCGACCAGAAATGTTGAATTCTTCCAACTTCTTCTGATTGGTCAACTGCTTTTGAAACTGGCATCAATAAAACCTGAAGTTCGCTTTAAGAGTTCACACTTAGCTATTGCTTGATACTTGTTGCAGGTTTGGCAGGCTGTACCAGGAGAGAACCCTGAGCTTAGACATACACATCCATACACACTCATTCACACTCATACACTACAGACAATTTAGCCTACCGAATTCACCTGTACCGCATGTCTTTGGAATGTAGGGGAAACTGGATAACCCGGAGGAAACCCACGCGAACGCAGGGAGAACATGCAAACTCCGCACAGGAACGCCAACTGACCCAGCCGAGGCTTGAACCAATGAATGAATGAATTTGTATGAATTTGTACAATCTCATTCATACATTTTAGTACGATTTGTTCATCACCCAATGACGGTTGGGTTTAGGGGTGGGGTTTGGTGCCATAACCCCTTTTTAAAAATCATACATTTTCATACGACTGAACTGGTATGAATTCGTAAGAATTAGACACTATTCTGACAAAACGTAAAATAGTTGGTTACGTTTCCTCGTGTGATCAGGCTTGCAAAAACACATTGTGTGTGAAGAAGACCTAAAGGGTGTTCTTTTCTACCTTTGAAATCTCATTTCTTCATCTTTTATTAGGTTACTCTACATACGTTACAAATATGTGTGAAATCCGTGACAAAAAAAAAATCTCATCAAGACACGAAAGCCGAGACTTTTGACAAAAACATGTTAACACACAACCTGAACCTGAAATCACAGCTATCGCTCGAGGCCAGGATGAAAGAAACGCAGAGCAAAGTAGGCGACCGAAAACTTTCTTGAAGTACAAAGCTGAGAGAAAAAAGCAGGATATGTTAAATTAAAATATCCATATCCTCCATCACTTTCCTTTAGGTGTTATTTCAAGATTAAGGGCAGGATCTCGAGGAGCGACGGTGCCATTTCACCGTCTCGGTTTCTCGGCACGCCGTGATATTATGGAAAACAAATAGGCTCGAAAGCAGCAGAAAGCAGGGGAGGGTTGCTGCTTTGTTCATGCGTATGTGTGAAAAAAAAACACATCCCTTCCTCTTCCATGAAGGTTGCGGAGCTACAAGATTAAAGGAGTGTCAGTCAGCGGTCCTAAATGCGCGAGTCTTCCTCCAGAAACAAGAGAAGTGTGAGGGAGAAGTGCAGAGAGTGGACACATTGTGGAGGAGATAGAAGAGTAATTTGGCCGAGATGGACGGAATGATGATATGTGAATAAAAGGGTGACGGACACTAAAGAGATGGCGAAGGAGGGGGGGGAGAGAGAGAAAAATCGCAATTGTGTGGCGTTTGACACCTTTGCAGAAAACACCTTGCCGGCCTGTCAATCACAGGGGCTCAGTTGATTGATTTTCTCCTGTTCTCAATCAGGTTCTTAAGAGGGTCCTGCTTCTTTTCTTTCTTTGTCCGCCTGACAGCTTTTCTTCCCAGTCTCTTTGCCTCTCAAACTCGTGGGCCGATCCAAAATATCACCTTTTTCTTTGACAAGTATCAATCGGAGGTATAAACTGAATGTCTGGGGGAGAAAAAAATAACACGATTAGCATAAATGTAAGGCATTTTTTAAGAATTTAATTACAATTTTTTACATAGTTAGTTTTGTTAATTTAGTATTATCTTCTGGGAAAGATCTTTCATTTTGTGTATTTATATGCTATATAGACAATTCAATTTAAAATGATTCTTGATGATTTCTTGATATCAACAATTCAGTTCTAGTAAAAAGTTACCATAGGCTTCCATTCAAATGGAATTGTTGATATCAAGAATTACATTTTTGATATCAAGACTTGAATCGTTGATATCAAAAATTCAGTTCTTAAAATCAATAATACATATCCTGAGAATAAATAAAAGTCAGTGACTTTTATTCCTCCTCAGGATATGTATTCTTGATATCAACAATTCAATTTTTGATATCAACAATTAACATTCTTGACATCAACAATTCAGTTCTTGATATCAAAAATGTAATTCTTGATATCAACAACTCAATTTAAATGCAAACCTATGGTGACTTTTTACTAGTGGAAATGCAATTGCTGATATCAATAATTATAGTTTTTACTAGTGGAAATTTCATTCTTGATATTAATAATTATAGTTTTACTAGTGGAAATGCAATTGTTGATGTCAAAAATTCAGTTGTTGATATCAAAAATGTAAATTTGTCATTAATATGCATATTGATGAGTTCATATATGCACATATCCAAAAAGCAATTTGTGAGATCTGAAATAACAATTATTACTAGTGAAAATTTAATTGTTGATATCAAACATGTAATTCTTGATATCAACAATTAAATTTTTAAATTTAAAACAATTACATTTTTGACATCAAAAATTGAATTGTTGATATCAAGAATACATATCCTGAGGAGGAATAAAAGTCAAAACGGCTTTCCAGGGCAACGGCACCTGTAATGAAAAGGAAGGGAAAGATGGATACATGGCGAAATAATTCATTTAAAGTCAATGCTTCCAAATGATTAAGTGTCCTATTTATAAATATGCTTTTAATTAATTACATTTTTTAGCTAATTATAAAAGCTAAGTTCAAGTATCAGAAAGGAAGTTTAAATATACAAACTACTCATCATATTTTTTCAGATATACAAAAGCCCAATTGCCAATTAATATAGATTCATTTAATAAAAAAATAAATTAAAACACACATAGTTGGATAGTGTAACGATTAATTGTAGCGTAGTTATGAGAAAGTGCGATGTAGTACATGTAGCTAGCTTACACGTAACGTTACAGTAGTTAGCTAGAAATGAGCCAAACAACATTGCTGTTGCTCTGCATGTGAATTGCATCTCACTAGTTTGTTTACATATTTACATACAATCATTTCAACCTGATTCAAAAATGTTTCACGTTTGCTAAACAATATTTTCAACCAGTGTGTAACATACCTCTTCATGGTGTCGCGTTTGGTTTGATGATAAAGTTCTGGAAGCTCACGATACCACTGTGCTGTGCTCCCCATACTGGACGCACCAGGAACAACAGGGGCAAAAAAAAAAACTGTCCGGGCTGTAGATCTGCCTGTATCCAAGGCTGCAGTCTCCCCTATGAGTCTCCCCCTCCTTCCCATCAGAGAAAGATTGGAAATACGGGGCAAAAGGTATGAATTAGGTTACATACTAGTTCACTACACATGAAGTGGTTGCCTAAAACCTTAAAGTGCTATGAGAAAACTGCAACTATAAGCTTATTTTAAATTCATTAATATAAATATGGTTACAAAACAATGTTTCAAGTAAACATAGTTTATAGTTCAAACATAGTTGATAATTCTATTATTAAAGTTTATGTACACTTCCTAACAAAAGTCTTGTCGTTGACTCCAGTTGTAAGAGCAACAAATAAAGAGTTTTTCCTGTTAAAATGCATCCCAATCATCCCAGATCCTGCAGAAGAACTATTGGAACCCGCATGCACCCAAGATTCTCACAGAAATCAGTCAAGTTTGGTGAAGAAAAAACATGGTTTGGTGTAACATTCAGTATAGGGGTTTGCGTGAGATCTGCAGAGTGGATGACAACATCAACAACCTGAGGTATCAAGACATTTATGCTGCCCATTACATTACAAACCACAGGAGAGGCAAATTCTTGAACAGGATAGCGCTCCTCCATATCAAAGTTCTTAAAAGCCATAAAGGTCAATGTGCTCTAGGATTGAGTCACCAGACATGAACATTATTAAAGCATACATCTTTTTTTTTATTAACTACAGTGTGCTAATTTAAGTTACTTTAGATGCAAGTTTAATAAAAATAAAAATAAGACTCTTTTTAAAATTTCTTTTATAATTAATGACTTACAGTTAGACAATTCAAAGTATAAACAGTAATGCAAAGAACACAGAATGGCCAACGTGAAACAGTAACCTTTTCCTCTTGAACTTTAATAAGGTTAATAAGCAGCACACACACAAAATATCTCTTCTCCCTCATTTACAGACTGACAAGATCACTGCAGGTGTGTATAATCTTACACACACCAGGCAAGATCAATTCGCAATCATTACTCAGTTTCTCTCTTTCCTTGTGAACAACTGTTTTTCATTAAAGGGATAGTTCACCCAAAAATGTACATTTACTCACCCTCAAGTGGTTTCAAGCCTTTATGAGTGTCTTCATTTGAACACAAAATAAATATTTTGTCGAAAGCCGAAAACCTGTAGGAAAAGCAAAAAATATTTAAGTGGATTGAACGAACATAAGCTCTTTCTGAAAACCTAGTCCTAGATACATTTCTGGAGATCACCAATTATGATGCCAGAAGTATGTATGGCTGCATTTTGTCTTTAAAATGAACGCTATGATGCGGTGTGACGCCATTCCTTTTTTACTCTTACCAGCTGACCGCTTACCTCCCTTTTTTTGTTTTTTTCCCTTTTTTTGTTACCAGCTTGTCCAGTAGCTCGCCTTGTACATTGAAGGGAGAAGGGAGTTGACGATAATGACAGTGTTTGAACCCAGTGAAGCATAGGTTTAGAAAGCAGGTAAGGGAAAAACACAAGTCATAAAATAAACAGTAACAGGGTGAGAATGTGTTAAAATCTGAAAACGTGGTAAAAATCAGACAAAGGCTTTTCTTTTTCTGGATAGCTATTTGAAACTGTCAATTGGTTTTTGGGGAGGGGGTGGGTGCTGGTTAATCGGTGCTTTTGAAAACACTATTGGTTGGGTTTAGGGAAGGAGGAGGGTGGGTCAGTCAATCGTTCAGTTGACAGCAGCTTAGATTTATGTGAGAAGAGCGGACTTGAATGGCACTCGCGAGAGAAAAAGCGTACACAGTGGCCTCTGGTGGATTCACAAAAACTGCTCTCCAGAAATGTAAATAGCGATACATTTTCAGAATGAGCCAGGGTTGAATTAAACATAAAACAATTAAGTTTTACCCAACAAAAAAACTCAACGAACAACATAGAATATGGGTTAATGCTGGAACCCACACAATCCATTGATGTCATCCCAATGCAAATCGATCAAGTTAACCTAATGCTTTTACAATCCTACGTTGATTGAATATAAAACAACTAAACAACTAAACAAAAAGGAATTGTGTTGTTTCATTCTAAATAAGTAGTTTGGATTGAGTGGATTGTTTCTGATGAAACTTTTTTTCAGAATTATAGATTTTTTTATTTGGAAACTTTGAGCGTGCAACGCTAATGAATCGTAATCGAAAATTTACAAACGACACAGAGCAGGAGAGACGTATTGAGGATCAGTGTTTCTGGCTCGCTCTCTCCACACACACACACACACACACACACACACACACACACACACAGATCTGTGTTCGCATGATAAATTAAGATATGAAAATTGGTAATATTTCATTTCCCGCCTCAGCCCCCTTTCTGAGGGATGTCAGGGGCCGGAGGGGATTTATCATGTGATATAAGGAGGAATCAATAGACGAGAGACTTGAGGACTGTATATTTACTTAACAAGATGAGGAGTATCTCAGCCTCCGCACTATTGGATGCCATGTGGGAGAACAAGAGACACATCCAGCTAATTAGGAAGAGAATATGGGGAAAAAAAGACATGAAGGATCGAATCACATCCACACTCTTAAAAATAAAGGTTACAAATTAGAATTTTCCAAAGGAACGCGATGAAAGAACCATTTTGGTAATGTTGTTCCGATACTGGAATTCGTTACCAATCACTTCTGAAATTTTAAAGACGTCTATTTCCCCCTTTAACATTCAAGCGCTGTTGAGCATGATCTTAAACAGCGCTGATTTGCCATTGAGTTCACATGCTCAATAGAAATGACTGTGATTGGCCGCGAAGGTCGATAGTTCACAGAACTCACCGCTGTTTACTGAGTGACACTAACCGTCTCTGTATCCCTGCGCTCAAATGTTAGCGGAAATTGGACGTTTTTAAAATTTCAGTACTGATTGGTACCAAATTCCAATATCTTGACATTACATCTTGGTATGTTCACCCCAAAAGTTCATCATTCACTTGTTCAAAAACTGTTTGAGTTTCTTTCTTTTGTTGATGCTGCTTGCTGGCACTCATTGACGTCCATAGTTATTTTTTTCCCATTATGGAAGTCAATAAGTGCCAGCCACCAGCATTTTTAAATATCTTCTTTTGTGTTAAAAGTCTGCATGAACTGGAAGAAGCGACCTTTTTTCACATATTGTGATGCAGTTCCTAGAGAAACAAAAATGGAGAAAACAGTGAGCATGGCTAGTTCTTTTCAACTGCGAGCTGATTGGATGTAGTAAAGTAGACATTTCATTCCGAAAGATCAGGGAAATGGATTTTTGAAGAGTCATTACAACCTAATGGGCTTTTGCGTCGAGTGATCGCCTGCCTTGCACGTAGCCGTGCATTTATACTTCTGCATGCTGTTTGTGTTGGTCTGCAATAACACTTCCGAAACACTAGCTGGCAGTAGGCTTTTATGTTCCTCTTTGTTGGGTTTCTTTGTAGGGTTTTTTTGTTTTGTTTTTTTGATTGCTACCTTAATGTACAAGTAGCTAAAACTCACTTATTTAGGAGGCAGGAACTGGCGGACGTGCAACAACTCTAATCATAAGGTAAACACAACACAAAAGATTCCATCTGAAGCTCCTTCACGGGACTCTCTAAACAATCGCTTTATCGGGCTCGCGGTTATCAACACCACCTACACTCTTCACTGCTACCAAGCCAACCAATCACAGAGCTTGCGCTACACGTCATTGCAACTTGTAGTTACATTTTTCAAGAGGTGCGCGTCAGCCACAGCAAGGGCTATACAACTACGCAAAAGCTGCACCGGACCGATTGCATGTAATTAACACAGAATTATAATTCAGCCTTAACAGACATCTCCTCCTCACCTTTGTTGTCAAAACTGACAGTTTGAGAGGCGTGGTTAAGTATGTTGGCCACGCCCAATACCTCAGACAGACGTTCTCTAAGAATTTAACTGAAACAAATATAGATTACAATATTATAGATTATTTTTATTATTGACATGCACAGATGAATTGTTTACTACTAGTAATGTGAGCAAACATAATCATTATTGGTTGATTAGTTTTGATTTCATTTGTACTTTAACAGAAGAAAGGAAGTCAAAGTTGAGGGAGAATCAATGATCATTTTCATTTTTTGGTGAATCTTTTAAAATATAAAAAAAAGTTAAATCATAAAATTTTTACTTCACAAAACATGCTTATCAATTTCAAGACCTAGTGGGACACATTTCTAATGTGTATCAAACCAAATTCTTAAAAGTAACAGATGCCAAGTGGCTTTTGCAACAATACCAAACAAAAACTATATTTTTGGTTCTCAAAAAAAACTTTTTGTTCAATATACAGTATACCTTTTCAGGCCACACATTTCTAAAAGTAAAGATTACAAAAAGAAGTTTTTAGAAGTGACGACATAGAAGAACCATTCTGGGTTCCTCAAAGAACTTCAGTTCTTCCAATGAAATTGGTAATTTGAACTGAAATATAACAATAGTGTGCTACCTAACTAGACCATACTAACAAGCTAGATTACCAACCATTAACCATTTGGGCTGTGTCCTGTTCTTAAAGGAATAATTTACCCAAAATAAAAGTTCCATTTTCTAATTCTACACTCGTTCCAAACTTGTTTGAGTTTCTGCGGAACACCAAAGATATACTAAAGCGTGTATAACAATAGCATCTTGAAAGGGCGGGACATGTCAGATACAAGAAAGCTTTTGATTGGTCAAAAACATTTGAGGAGAAACTGAAGTATTAGATGACATTAAAAATATTAATTCATTCAAGCTGAAGTAACACTGCAAGCTTCGGATGTTTATGTTTTCTTACTGCAAATTTTACCACTGTTTTGGTGCACACTAGCTTATAGATATCCTTAAGGCTAACATACTGATTCTAACATGCTAAACTTTATTTAGATGTCATGGGGGCTTAAAAAGAACCATCTTTCCTTGGTGTGAATGTGAAAATTCTATATACATACAGAAACCTTTTCCACTTTTTACCACCTGTTGTGCAATGGAAAGGTTTCATAGATGCTAAAGGTTCTTAAATTAACCTGATGTGATCAAATTCAAGATCTGTTATATACTGTATATCCTACACTGTTAAAAATAAAGCCTCCACAAGGGTATTTGCAACAGTGACATAGAAGGACTATGTCTAGATCCCTAAATAAAACACTTTCTTCAACAATACTCCAAAATTGAATCTCTGGAAATTCTTTAAGGCCACTCACTTTTTAAATATAGCATTATTTTTTTTTTCTTTAAACTAATACTTCATTTTTTCTATATTTTTTTGACAAATTAATTTGCCAAGGATAACACAATAAAATGTTAAAAACCAAACTTATTTCCATTGAGGTCCTTGTTGCGAAGTATATATTATACTACTCCTGGGAACAGGTACACTGTGACACTACATTATAAAATAAACACAAATACAATCACAAATAGCCAATAAAACCCACTGTAAAATTCATCAACATGCTATTCTGCTTAGGTTGAACTTAAGTTTTGCTTATGTTGAACTAAAACTAACCACATTTGTAAAACTTTAATATCCACAGGCAGTTTATCTCATAAAGAACCTATTGAGAAATAAAGGTGCCAGAAATCTTCAATGGAACCATCAACGCCATTCAGAACCTCCATGGAAAAGTTATTCTTGTAACCGACCCATCAATGCCCATGCATTTTGATTCTCCCTTTCTTTCTCTCAGCTTGATGCCATTTCATCCCTCCCATTCCTCCATCACTCAGGTCCAGCTCATTTAAAACCCCTCACCTGTCAATCACCTTGCCCAATCATTCAGGCACCATAGCGAGGGCAGGAATCAATCACCCGGGCGT
>NC_141045.1:10115000-10147500 GCF_052040795.2 Danio rerio | reverse complement strand
ACACCAACAACAGGTGCTTCAACATAAGCACGCCTCCACAAAAGAAAGCTACTGATTGGTTAACACGGCGCGAATGTCCGCTGAAGTTCAGATTTTCCAACTTGAGCGATTCGCACGAAACTCGTGCCCCTTCAATCGAGCGAATCACATCACCTCATTCGCGTATTTGCATTGATTGAACATGTAAATCAATTGCGGGTGATGGTTCTTCCGCAATCTGGTGTGAACGCAGCATCAAAATGACTGCTTCCTTCAGAATGTTTTGGCTTGTGTTTAACAGAAGATAGGAATTTAAAAAAGTCTCAAATCACTCAAGTGTAAGAAAAACTTTTTTGGGGGGTGAACTATCCTTTTTAGAGATTATACATTTTAGAGCACACTTCTGTGTTATATATTTCTCATACGTCACATATTAAGCATACAAGCCTGGACAGTAACATTTTTCAGAAAAAATTCTGAAGTGAATTTTGAAACTTTTGAAACTTTGGTTTGGGAAGACTTCAATATAGCAGCCATGAATGATCTCATGCTGTGTTTTATTTATCTTTAAAGTCAAAATCGGAAATGATGTTTCACTTCACATTGCTTCACAATGATGCGATGCCCCAGGGCTGAGTGATACCTTCAAGATTACAAATTTCAGTGAAAAGTTCCAACTGGAAACAACTAATAACAAATAATAAATACACTGATACTCTGATATGCCACATCATAAATTACTGTACACATAACAAAACCAGATTCTCTTTTGTTGAAAAATGTGAGCGTTTCTATAGCGAAATTTCTTTGGCCAAGCTCTGGACCACACAATCAGCTTCTCCTTGGCCCACATTGCACAGTTAATCGTAATACATTAAGTCTGGCTGCCATATAAGGGTCAAACTAGGACCATATCTGATCCTAGTCTCAGCCAAGTTAATAATTCATTACTCAGTCTGAACTAGGCCAACTATGGCCCAAGTGTGGCCATTGTCCGGAAGCCATATTTTTAGCGTCACAACTGCGATGAAATTGATAAGCCCAAGAAGCATTGTACTTTAGGTGCTTTGTTAATAGTATTGGTTAGGATTGGTTAACAATAGTATAATTTGTAAAATAATAATTTGGTTAATAAAATATATGTAATAGGTTCAATTCAGTTATTTTGCAACATACAGGAAACAATAGATTAATAAATCTTGATTGTTTCCTGGAATAAAATGAAGACATTAGAAGATGCAAACAGGAAATATCTTTGAGCATCACAATATTTCTTTACTCTTCTTTTCTTTACTAATTATTTAAATGTGGGTCAAGATTGGCCAACTTACGTGGCCCTCATATTAACAACTGGGCCAAATACTACATTTGAAATCTGGCCCATGTCATGCGTGCCGCCTTAAAGACACATGCAGTATGCCAGAGCCGGATGAATGCCTGCTGTGCCAGCTTAATGCCAAATCTGGGCTAGAATTCTTTGCTACCTGGGTAAGCTCCACATATATCTAGCCAGCAATTTGATCTTGGTAAATTTATCTTTAATAATACGCTGTCTTTAAATAAACACTCCACTTTTTTTGCAAATAGGTTAATTTGACCACTTCTTTATTCCATTCAGCCAATCTTCGAGGTTGGTGAGAGCACTTTTAGCATAGCTTAGCATAAATCATTGAATCAGAGTAAACCAATAGCATTTTGCTAAAAAATGTTTTTTTTTTTTAAAGTTTTGATCATTTTCCCTTTTAAAGGGCCATGACACCCCCCACTTTCGGTTAAAGTCTACTTCAGAATTTATTCAAAAGATGCATGATTAATGGGCGTGGAGCTCCGCGAGCATCAGGCAGGAGTGGGCGTGGCCAGCAGGGGAGAAGGGGAGCGAACAACTGTTGTTGTCAGTTAGCTCACAAAATGAGACAAACCGTGAGGAGACGCATGAGTTTATAGTTTACAAAGTTAAAATGCAAAGAAATAAACAGTAATTTAATGCCCTGCAACATTTGTTATTCGTAATTTCATATACACATAACCACAATTTATATCATTATAAAGATAAGTGTGTTCATGTTAACACTATGAGGATTCTCCCTCGATCCCCGTGTCTAAATTATAGATCTTGAATGCAGACTCAGTGCAGCAGGTCTCCTGACCTGTCTATTTTAACCATTAGCCCTGCTGATAATATAGAGGATTTAGGCAAACACAGCAGCACGGCGATGTGTCTGAATGTGAACGAACTCCTGATAAAAGTCAACGTCCGCCATTCTCTAATTCTCGCACTGCTCTCCCGACAAAAATGCTTGCAGCACACACACAGCTTTGCTGTATGATCGGCCCTGACAGGATCGCGGGGAAAAAACATGCAACAAACCCCGTGGATCATGGAAACAATCACATACGAGCCTTCATGAACGGCTACTGCGTGCCGTTGGTCTGTGTCTCACTCACAGCTTGCTTGAAACTGGCAGGTCTGCCTTCGGAAAGCACGTGCTCTCATGAATAATTAAGCAGCCGGCTCTTCTCATAGGATAAGAAAACTCCGCTATGAATAATAATGAGAAACAGACGCGTCATCATTGCACTTGCAGTTCTGCGCTACGTCGCCGATTTTGATCCCGCCCCAAAAATTATTTTAAACCCGGAAGCTGAAATTAGCTGACAAAAGCTCAAAATTATCCAGTTTTCCCCACAATTAAAGCTGACAGGTGCTAACATTGTCTTAACTGATGCTCAACACACACAAATCTGTTAATATAAAAAAAAAAGTTCTCCAGGGTGTCCTGAACCTTTAAAGCTTGACTTTTTTGTAATTACATTGTCTAATAAGACCGATGAAAAATAAAAAGTTGCTATTTTCTAGGTTGATTTGGCTAGGAACTACACTGTCCTTCTGGTGTAAAAATCAAGGAACGTTACTGCCATACCAATGATATTACCAGCACTTTTGCCTAGTTAGCTTGCTGGGGACTATTATCAGGTGCTGCATAAGATAACTTAATAATATCAGATGCTAGAATAAGATTAAAATGCTCCCATCAGACACTGAGATCAGCTGAATGGATTTAACACTGGTAAAACTCAACCGTTTAACTGTAGGTCATTTGTAAAATGAGACTACTTTGTAAAAAAAAAAAGTGTTACTTTAATTATGATTTAAATGTATGATTGTGCAACTGGGGGAATCTTCCTCTGTAAATAGTCTGAGCCTTAAGTTCGCTGTCCCCATTTACCCCACCTAAGATGGCAGACAAAGACAGGAAACATTTTAGCACTTGTTCAACCAACCGAAGAGCACAAATGTAACAGATGCTTTAACTAGGTACTTCATCTTACTCCCGCTAAAGACTATTTTCTACCAAGCTTGATAGCTTTTCTTTATTACACATTCGTCAAAAGAACTACTTATTTATTTAGGCGTAAACCCTAAAGAACAGGAAGTAAAAATGCTAATAGAGTGCAGATGCTACAAATCCTTCAGTCCATATTTCACTAGTCCTACATGTACATAAAAAGCTAAGTTTGGTCAAAATGGGTCAATAAAACCAATGAAAAACAACTTTATATTTTCTTCAGGATAGTGATGCGAGACCGCGTAAATGCCACAGAGACTTTATCTTTTAAAGGATTTATTTTATTGATGTGCAGTTGCATGGTTCTTTAAGATTACATTGTCTGTTTTTAAAACCAAAATCAAAGGTTTTTCAAACTGTACAGTCATCCCTGAACCACGGGATGTGGGGGATATGGTGAAAAAAAAAAAAGAGCGAACACAAATAAAGGAGTTTCGCAAGTTTGCCACAATTTCAGTTTACATTTTTTAGACAAGTGCATCCAGAATTTTTGGTTTCTACCCAGAATATTTTTAAGTGTGCCTCTAAAACAAAGTCTATTATTTTTACATAATTAATAAATCACAATAATCTTCACAAGTTTGGGTAAAATTGGGTCAATAAACCAACGAAAAAGCAACTTTATATTTTCTTTAGTATAGTGATTTGAGACTGCAATTTGTAATTGCCACAGAGATCTTTTAAAGAATTTTTTGTGAATGTGCTGTTGCATAGTTCATGGCAATTTAAGATTACATTGTCTGTTTTAAAACCAAAATCAAAGGTTTTTCAAATTTTACAGTCATCCCTGAACCACAGGTTTGTGGGGGAAACGGTGAAAAAAGCAAGAACACAAAAGAGTTTCACAAGTTTGTCACATTTTCAATTTACATTTAAATCTTCACCTTCGGTTTCGACCCAGAATATTATTTAAGAGCATCCCTAATACAAAGTTTACTGTTTTTAGACAATTAACAATCACAATATATATATATATATATATATATATATATATATATATATATATATATATATATATATATATATATATATTTATATTTTTTTTGGATGTGCTTAGGCATGGTTCTTTAAGATTACACTGTCTGTTTTTAAAACCAAAACCAAAGATTTTTCAAACTGTACAGTCATCCCTGAACCACAGGATTGTTTGGAAAACTGTGAAAAAAGTAAAAACATAAAGAAAGGAGTTTCACAAGTTCACCACATTTTCGGTTTATGTTTTCAGACAAGTGCATCCAAAATGTTTGGTTTTGACCTTGAATGTTTTTTAAGTGCATCCTTAAAATAAAGGTTCATATTTTTAGAAAATTAACAATCACAATAGTCTTCACAAGTTTGGCCAAAATGGGTCAATAAACCAACGAAAAAGCTACTTTATATTTTCTTTAGTATAAAGATTTGAGACTGTCCTCGTAAATGCCACAGAGATCTTTTAAAGAATTTTTTTTTGAATGTGCTGTTGCATGGCTCATGGCAATTTAAGATTACATTGTCTGTTTTAAAACCAAATTCAAAGGTTTTTCAAATTTTACAGTCATCCCTGAACCACAGGTTTGTGGGGGAAACGGTGAAAAAAGCAAAAACACAAAGGAGTTTCGCAAGTTTGCCATGTTTTCGGTTTACATTTTCAGCCAAGTGTATGCAGAAATTTCAGATTCAGTTTCGACCAAGAACATTTATAAGTGCATCCCTAAAACAAAGTCTATTATTTTTAAATAATGAATAATCACAATAATCTCCACAAGTTTGGCCAAAATGGGTCAATAAACCAATAAACCAATATAAAAACAACTTTATGTTTTCTTCAGGATAGAGATGCGAGACTGTCTGCATAAATGCCACAGAGATTTTATCTTTTAAAGGATTTATTTTTTTGATGTGCTTTTTTTTTTTTTTTGCATGTTTTTTTAAGATTCCATTGTCTGTTTTTAAAACCAAAATAAAAGGCTTTTCAAACTGTACAGTCATTCCTGAACCCCAGGATTGTGAGGAGAATAGTGAAAAAAGCGAGAACACACAAAAAAAGAGCTTCACAAGTTCGCCACATACGTTTTCAGCCAAGTGCATCCAGGATTTTAACCTTCGGTCTCGACCCATAATATATATTTATAAGTGCATCTCTAAAACAAAGTCTTTTTTTTTTTTTAGATAATTAATAATCATATTAATCTTTAAAAGTTTGGCCAAAACAAGTCAATAAACCAACAAAAAAACTACTTTATATTTTCCTCAGGATAGACATGTGAGAATGTCCGTTTAAATGCCACAGAGATTTTATCTTTTAAAAGATTTATTTTTTTGATGTGCTCTTGCATGGTTCAGGGTTGTGGGGAAAACGGTGAAGAAAGCAAGAACACAAAAGAAGGAGTTTTGCAAGTTTGCCACATTCTCAGTTTATGTTTTCATCCAAGTGCATCTAAAATTTCTGCTTCGGTTTCAACCCAGAATATTTTTAAGTTCATCCCTAAGCCAAAGCTTAGTATTTTTAGATAATTAATAATCACAATACTTTTCACAAGTTTGGGCAAAATGGGTCAATAAACCAACCAAAAAGCACTGTCCGCGTAAATGCCACAGAGATTCTATCTTTTAAAGGATTTTTTTTTTTTTTTTTTTGATGTGCTCTCGATGGTTCTTTAAGATTACATTGTCTGCTTTTAAAACCAAAATCAAAGGTTTTTTAATCTGTATAGTCATCCCTGAACCACAGGATTGTGGAGGAAAAAATACAAGTTTCTCAAGTTCTCCACATTTCCAGTTTACATTTGAATTTTCACCTTCAGTTTCGACCCAGAATATTTTTTTAAGTTCATCCCTAAAACAAAATTGACTGTTTTTAGATAATTAACAATCACAATAATCATCACAAGTTTGGCCAAAATGGGTCAAAACACCAATGAAAAACAACTTTATATTTTCTTTAGGATAGTGATGAGACGCGTAAATGTCACAGAGATCTTAGGATTTTTTTTTTATATGCTCTTGATGGTTCTTTAAGATTACATTGTCTGCTTTTAAAACCAAAATCAAAGGTTTTTCAAACTCTACAGTCATCCTTGAACCACAGGATTGTGGGGCAAATGGTTAAAAAAAAAAGAGCAAACACAAAGGAAGCAGTTTTAAAAGTTTGCCACATTTTCAGTTTACGTTTCCAGCTTTGGTTTTGACCCAAAATAAGTGCATCCCTAAAACAAAGTATTATTTTAAGATAAATCATCATCACAATAATCTTATCAAGTTTGGCCAAAACGGGTCAATAGACCAACAAAAAAAAGAAAAAAACTTTTTATTTTCTTCAGGATAGAGATCCTCATAAATGCCACAGAGATTCCATCTTTTAAAGGATTTATTTTTTTTATGTGCTCTTGCATGGTTCTTTAAGATTACATTGTCTGTTTTTAAAACCAAATTCAAAGGTTTTTCAAACTTCAGTCATCCCTGAACTGTAAAAAAAGCAAGAACACAGAAAGGAGTTTCGCAAGTTCGCCACATACTGTGTGACGCATTCCCTGGGCTCCCACAGACTGATCCGGCACCAAATCCCAGCTCACGGAGATGCTGAGCACTCCTCTCTCCAACTGTGGAGGGCAGCCGCATGAAGGTGGCCAGGCCAAGATCGCCTATATCTGGGCCTTGGCAAGGTGACTGCCAACCCTGAGGGGGATGAGTGAGAATTTACATAAACTGCTTTGGAGATCATCAGCCCTTCCCCTCCTCTCTCTCTCTCTCTTACTCGATCTCCCCTGCGGCATGATGCTTTATTATCAAAGGCTTTTATTGCGCCGTGATTTCGCCTGTTGTAAATCAATGCAACCTGAGCGCCGGACACAGACGCAGAGAGACTCGCACGGCGGAATACAATCGAATAACACACAGACAGTGTTAACTCCTGTTTTCCTCCACTGTAAAACCTGATGAAAGGAAGCTGGCATAAATCTCAGCACTGCCGTTTCCATTAATCCGAGCTCTCCCACAGGAATCCATCAAGGGCTTTGGCACCAAGAGCCATTACTGCAATAATGCAGTGAGGAGAAGATGAAAAAAAAAATAGGAATACTCAGAGGCCGCACTGTTAATTTAGTCATTGTTCTTCCAAGACCCTCAATATCGCCGTTCAGGAGTGCACTCAACCTTGAGCCTAGCGAGTTTTGTCTTTCCCCGACATTTCCTGGCAGATTATTTATTCATGGTGGCATATTGGCGTGAAAGTCACAGCAGTACACAATCCGTGCGTGCTGATACTTTTCTTACTTTTCATAATACTCAAGTCCTATCGAAGGCACATTGGTACTACAGTGTTGCATGCTTTGACGCAGGAATGATGCATTTCGATGTTCTTAATCCAGCAGAATTTGGGGATTTTCGCAGAAAATTAATTGGTAACCCTTTAGAATAATGGCTTATTAGTTGATGCCAGTTAATTTATTTCTATATATTTTTTTATTTTAATTAAATTTATTTTTTATTTATGTCTATTTAATATAATATATACCAAGTTCAACATTTACTAATGCATTATTAAAATCCAAAGTCGCGCTCGTTACATTAGTTAATGCACTGTAAGTTAACATTAACTAAAGTTATTTAAATTAAATAACGTTAACTAACATTAACAAAGCTGTAATTAATGTATTACTAATTGTTTGTTCATTGTAGTAAATACATTAACTAACAATAAATAATAGACCATTACTTTGAGGTCCTGTAAAACTAAAACAAGTTTTAGGGATATCTATTCGCTAGTGTGCTCCAAAACTCACGTTTAGAAAATATCAAACTAATGAAAACATCCAAAACCTTGCAGTTTGTCACTTGCGCCTAAATTAATCAACGATTTTTTTCACGTCAAATCTTCTGACCAATCAAATACCCTCTAGCATCTGACATGCCCCGCCCCATCAAGTCGCTTCACATTTACTTTTAATTTGATGCTTGATCTCAACCACTTTCACTGGCATTGCTGTGATAAAAACCAAACGCTATTGGTTGTTGTTTTTAAATGGGGAGGGGCTACTCTATGTCCCACCCTCTCTTCATTTTTCAGTTGAGATTACGTCAAACATCAAATAAAAAATGCGCATCTCAAAGCAGGACCTTTGAAGTGTTACCAATTAATGAGTTGACCAAGAAAAGTGGAAATGCATCAAATGTTCAGCCACTGAAAATTCTCGAACAATCAGCTTTCGACTGAAAATATAAGCCAAAAATGCTATGCTGGGCAGTGTTCAGAGCACTGGTTTTACTCTCCCTACAGCTGTAGTCACTGCGCAGTCTGAAGTGGCTTTCACATCGGATGTGAAAAGCGCTGTGCTATGAAAACCCAGTGGTTTGCACTGTTAAGTAGCTTGCATGTGACAATCAAAATTCAATATAGCTCATATTCCACTCATATGTGGATATTCCATTCATGTAACTATGTACATATCTATGCATGAACCACACATGCTCAACGGAAAAGTATAAAGTTCTAGGTGTGAAAGCACCCTAAGTGACTTTTGTTTCGGAACCTGTCTTGTTTGCCCAGTTAGCGCAGTCCATTTGGCATACATTTGGCTCGGATCCGCGCCAAAACAAATGGTCCGAGATCGCCTGAATGAGGTGGTCTCTGCTTGATTGAAACGAACTCTGGAGCGAATCGATTGTAATGAGAAAGCAATGCGATCCAAGCCCGGCTATATCACAGTGTTTTATGGATATGTAATAGGCATACGGATATATGAACACAGAATTATGAGTAGGGCGGGAGGTCATTCCAGACAGAAGTTCCGGGAGTCTCTTGCAAATGCACAGAGACTCCTGGATGCCCGCAAACAAGTAATAATCTCCCGGAAATCGCAAATCTTCCTCCCAGTCCTCAAATACGTTGCACACGCCTCCCCACCGCATCCCTCCTCGCTCTTCAAACATGTCGCGCGCACCCTGTCAAATGCAACCAAACCACCCGGTCTTCACATAAGTCACCATTTTAATCCCTGTTTAGGAACAAATAAATCGATTCGCAGGTGTGAAAGCACCCTTTAATAACGTGCAGACAGGACATTTGTGAGTGGTATACTTGCTTTCAATAGCACTACTGTGCTGTCATGGTTACACTACTGTTTCCCACTATGCGTTCTTGTGTCCTCGTGTAATCAACCGTCAAAGTTCAGTTCCAAAAACTCAAGACCACAAGAATGGAGGGCGTGTGAAAATTCCCGGATGTGTTCTTGGTATCAACGATGTGTCAATGCAGACTTGAGCGCAAATCTTGCTTGAGAAGTCTCAGAAGTCATTGCGGCTGGAGGTGGGAAGCGCAGCATTTTATATAGATTGATTATTAAAGTTCGGAGAGTTTCTCTAAATTAAACAGTGAAAGTAAACATCATCATGAACATTTTTATAAAGGCATAAACACATTAAAGGTGTTTATTTGCTGAAATTTGTATTAAAATTGGTTTTATTGTGCAACATAAATTTGTCAGGTTTTATGGATATTATATATTGTGAAAAGGGGGAAAACAATAACTCGTACGAATGCTGCAATGTTTAAATACTTTTCTATTTAAAAAGCGTGAACCATTCCTGACCATCAGAAAGAACGCAGCATCTCATTCTTCAGAGGATGCGTTCTCTGTTCTCGCGGTCTCCCAAGTTCATTCATCCAAGTTAACTTGGCAAGACTGGTCTCCACAAGAACGCAAGTCTGTCCTCTGCACTCTTGGAATTGAGAAACAGCCTTCTTGACTTGTTCAATATCAAAATTTGACTGAATAAAATTTGCTTTAAATCAGTGTAAAGTAAATGGGTTTAATTTAAAACGTCACTCAAAATTACTTTAAACTGTTACATAAAACTAAATAAGTATTACAAAGTATTTTCGGTTAATGTTTTAGCCAAGTACATCCAGAAATTTCAGTTTCAGCTTAGAATATTCATTTCAGTGCATTCCTAAAAGGTTTACTACTTTTATATAATACAATCCCAATAATCTTCACCACTTTCATGGATTTTGAAGCTTATGAATACAATTGCAAAAAAAAAAAAAAAAACTAATGTTAGGATATAAACAAACTACAAGGTCATGATGACTTATCAGCCACAAAATCAACCTCACTTTGAAATAAGGTGTCATGATAAAGTGTGTCAGGTGGCAAGAACTGTTCATTTTATCTTGATTAGTGGATGACAACCGTCACCATGACAGGGAAACTTCTCAAGAAGCTAAGCATGTTTACATTTTTTTTCAGCCCTCCATGACAGTTCTGTCACATCTGTGATGACACCCAGACAGTTCAAAACATGCCACTTCGGTAGCCATTGTTTGTTTGCTGGTTTGTTTATGCTCTAGTTTCCAGAAGTCAGGCACAAGTTTTGCCTACTTAATGACATCATGCACACCATTAAATAGTTTTGGACAGAAATCAACATGTGGTCCATGACACAACAGGAATTTAGGTGTCAAGATTCTATAATCTTATATACTGACTGACACAACACAAAAATAATACATCCTATAGTAAATCGTGAAAAAATAGACTTCCGCCTGGTCAACTATGGTCCCGCTTGGTCAGAAGGGGGTCTAAGATCAGGTGGGTCTCGAGAGTTCACCATGGTAAAGGAGGAAAAGGGGGAAAAGGACCACCACCCAAAATGCACAAGCACATAGTCAGACTTTGATTCAAGATTACCAAAACACCTATTACACTAATTACCTAAAGAATAAACATGTGCGCTAGCAAAATGAACATACTTCATTCATAACAGACTTTAATAAAGTGAGTAAACCTGTTGCTTTTAAAATAATTCATTGACGTTGAAAAATCACTTTTAAGGCATAGAGTTTACCCATTGTAATTTGAGTAACTAATCGCTTATTTTAGGGTGTAGTTAAGTTGTAGTCCTTCTATCCCAGCCCAAAAATGACTCCAAAAATATCCAACAACATCTTGCAATTTCAGAATTCTCAGAATTGCAGCATACATGATGTGACCATGCTACGTTTAGAGCCGAAAACAGCAGACAAGAACAACATTCTTTTGAACATTCAGTATGGACTGAACTATCCCTTTAAAGGGTCACGAAACACCAAAACACATTTTTTGAGCTGTTGACAGTCGTATATGTGTCCCACACTGCTAAAAACACTATTAGAACACATATATTTCACTAAAAAGTGTAAATTGGTTGTTTTTGAGTTATTTCAAGCAAATTCGTACTTCCGGTTTGAAACGAATTTTTGAAGCTGCGTCACGGTCATGACATAATAGCCTGTATTCCAGCGTGCAGACTGGATGTCTGTACCAGAGTGTGTCTTATTACGTCTTACAGCCTGCTGCATTAATGAATGAGTAAAGCTTGGTTCAAACCAATCAGCGCGCTCTACTGTGCAACTTCATAAATATTCATTACTGTCACAGTGTTCAGACGGCAGAGACGCCACGTTGTGTTGGCAAAACAAGCGTGAAGTGTTGCTTTTATAGTTTGCTGCAGTTAAGTTTTGTTTTCATTTTCTCTCTGTGAGAGCTCAGACTCACGTGTGGATTAACAGTGTACGCAACGCTCGACAACAATAGCTAACGTGTCTAAAGAGGATTATTGTTTACCTGAGAGCTGTTCTCATCTGCAAACGCTGAGATCCGGATTCGCTTGTAGTCTTCTCTAAATAAAGATGCCGCTCTAGTTGCTGTGGATTGTCCTGTCTCTACAGATTTGGTAAGTGAGCGACCAGTGCTCTTTGTTTATTCAGTTCGTATTTTATTCGTATCGAACAAACTATTGCACCGAGTGTAAACAAGTTAGCTTTACAACCAAACTATAACCTCATGTAGGATTTTGTGACCGGAATAACACACGTGGCTTTCTGACACTACCTGCCGTGTGCATCTAAGTTTCCGTGAAATGCTGAGTTTTTTTTTCTCTCATTCGCCGTGCGGTATCAAACATTGCATGAAAATACACGCTTAGAGCAGCTCCTCGAATCAAATATCTCGTTTGTGGCGAGGGACATGAATGAATTCCCTGAATGAAAGAGCCAAACTGCAGTTAAAGTCCACCATTTAATAATTTGGCAAATAATTCGACTACAGATCTCCATGTAAACAGTCACTTTCTCCCCTGTTGGGTGTGTGTTTTGACTCTGAAATTCAGCGCGCCCAAATAGACACTCCCACACCAAGCCTCTTTTCTTCCTCCAACAATCCACCCTAAACAGAGCTGGACACGCCCACTTTTCTGACTTTTTCCAAAGTAGAGGTGCGAAAACACCCTGCTGAAACGAGGGGGTTTCATGGCCCTTTAAGTTAGAAGCTCTGATCCTTTTAGTCTGTAACTCCCCAACACTGGCATACACATGTACAGACAAACAGCACCCTTTGCTATGCAAGTAATTAGCATCTAAATGCGATTTCATCCGGCACATGGATGCAACAGGCGCCCGTTTTATAGCCAGCAGGCTCTACATCCTTCAGCTCAGTGGAAGAATAAGGCATAAAATGGAGGGGAATTGAACTTTTGGTGTCTGCATCTGTCTGAATTAATGTTCCAGCAGTGCTACCGGGCTGCCCACTAGCCGACCGCGGTATCGGAGTGAATTTTCAGACAAATAAGCTCCTGCCAGCAGATTTTCCTGAGGTGTACTCTGTATGTTCGGCAACAGTACGATTCATCAAGGACACCGAACGCTGTTGTCATGGCCCCCAGAGGAAGCATTTATGCTTTATATGGATTTGTTGGGCAGCACAAATTTTAAAGCCCTCTGTAGTGACCTGATTAGCCCTGGATGGTTGATTTTCAACAGCTTGGCAAAACTAAGACTAGAAACGCTGCATTTTACAGTAGTCTGCTGTGTTTACCATTAAGTCTGTTTTACATCCGGTCATTGTCAAGCATGTGCATTTTGAATCCACATACACTCAATACATTTTTATATTTGCTGTTTATTCAACTCATATAAAATAAACTGGAAAAAAAAACTAATTCTTGAGATTTCTTTGGGACAACTTAATTGTTTTACTTTCAATCTAAAAAAAATAGTAAGTTAACTTAATTCCTTCAAGTTGTCTCATTGCAAATCAATTGTTTGGAACCCCAACATTTTTTTCAGTGAATATCTTCTGGTGTAAAAAATATTACAATTTGATATTTACATGCTTACACAAGTAATCAAGTGAAGTTTCACAAAATAATTTCGAGAGAAGCACGTGATATGATTGAGCATGACTGGCTGCTCATCTGTAATCAGTAATAATCCAATCAGAGTGATCCAAGCTTACTATGAATGGATTGTTTTCTCCCTACTACTCTAACTTCGTTTTGAAAGAATCCCCCCTTCCACCCCATCTCCTCCTTTTCCTCCCTTTCTAAGAGGATCCCCTTATATGCTTATTAACCGGGCAGGAACCTGGGTTTAAAGTATCTCCGAGCTCAGGGTTCTCTTCCAGGACAGCATGTCAAACCAGCTATAAACGCCAAGCATATCTAAGTGGGAAGTTTTGAAATGGTGTTTAGCATTTTGTGGTCGAAGAAAAACAGAAAAAAAAAATCACACCCTGCTAATCACATTTTGTTTCTTTTTCCTGCTAACAAAACAAACAGCTTAAACCAGCCTAAGCTGGTTGGCTGGTTTTAGCTGGCTGACCAGCCTGGTTTTAAAGGGGTTTTGGCCATTTCCAGGCTGGTTTCAGACATTTTTCACCTGGTCTTAGGTGGTCAGGCTGGAAATAATGAGCTAAAACCATCTAAATCTATCTTGACCCTCCTGGTTTAAGATGGACAGGCACCAAGTAGCAAAGAATTCTGGCCAATATACTGGCCCATTTATCCGACACTGGCATAAAGCATGGGGACACCGTCTTTAAGGTGGCACACAATACTTGGTCCAGAAGTTAATAAGTGATTCGTGGGCCGTGTAAGTTTGGCCTATCTTGACCCACATTTAAAATGCATTTTTATTATTTTTAAATGAAGAAAAATAAAAATCTACAAATCAGGTTGCTTCGAGATAAATCACACCCATAGCACACCTAAAGCGCATTGATTCGTAGGTTTATCAATTTCATTGCAGTTGTGACACACCAACATATCTGGCTCAGTTCAGGCTCATTTATGAGTTAACTTGGCTGAGACTTGGCCCAGATACGGTCTATTTTTGGCCATTGTCTGGAAGCCAGACTTGGTCCAGTCATGTGCCGTAATTCACTGCTTGGGCCAAGCAGAAGCTGACCACAGCTGGGACAGAGATATTTTGCTATGTGGGGCTGGTCAAGCTGGAAATGCTTGAAACAAGCCTGGAAATGACCCAAACCGTTCTAAAACCAGGCTGGACGGCTTAGGCTGGTTCTGGTTAAGGCAGCGTTTCAGCAGGGTTTTATATAAAAACCATTTTGTTTCACCAGTTTTTGCTAGTTTTGTTAACATGTTAGCTTCCATAGCCCTAAGCAGTACTAAAGATGTTCTGTCTCTTGTCATGTGGACTGTAAAAGTGAGGAGTCAAACGTTAGTTAATGTTAGATTTATTTAGGTCATTATTTAAATACTTTAGGGCAAGATTTTTTTTTGCAAGTTAGCATATAGCTGAAGCTACAAAAGGTGTTGTTTGCTAGTTAGCATATAACATCAGCAGTCATGGTTAGCTAGAAAACCAGAGCCGTTTGACCTCTCATGTCTATTGAAACAAGGGGCCAAAGTTGCTGAATGTTACACAAGTGTCTTATAGCTAGCATATTGCTAAAGAAGAAGTACTTAGCATTGTAGCAGTTGTTTCCCTCTTCTTTCCGGTGTGTATTGAAATCTCAAGGTCAAGAGTCAAAGCTGCCAAATTTTGACAATTTTTTATAGTTAGCATATAGCTAAAACGTTAGCTGGGATTGTTAGCTTCTAACCCAAGCAGTACTGAAGTTTAATGCCTCTCATAAGTATTGAAAAAGTGAATGGTAAACGTTAGACAGAATTATTCAGGTCAGGATGTATTTAAAATGTGTTTTTTGGGAGGTTTGTTTTGGCAGCTATAGCATCTAGCTAAAGCTGCAGAGTGCATTGCTATGAAATCCATGGGGTTTGAAACCTCTGTGTGTTGAAAAGGTGAGATTAAGAGGTCAAATTTGCTAACTATCAAGTATTTTTGGGTCAAGTGTTTTATCATAATTAGCATCTACCTCAAGCATCAGCAGCCATTTTATCTAGTTAACCAAAGCAGTAAAGCCAATAGCTTGACCTCTCATGTGTTTTGAAATCTAAAGAAAACTCCACTAAAAATTCTTGATATACATAGTAGATTAGTTTCTTTTTCCATTAAATTGAATTTGAAATGGCTTCAATCTAATTCACTGGTCATTTGTGTATATGTACTCATTGTTGGATGTTCTCTTGATGTAGATTTATGTAAATATGCAATGTGTGTTTGTGGATGTGGCTCAGCGCTGCAGATGATGCTCTGGAAGACAGACAAGACCGGCTCAAGACCAACCAGCAACACAACAGTGACACCCTCAGGAGGAAAATGCTGAAAAACAGCCCACGTCTCACTCAGAAACACACACACCGCTGCCAAGAACACTCAAGAGGAAGCTGAACGACAGCTTTAATCAGGAGGAGAACACAGGCGCGCAGGAATAAAAGTTAAAAGAAAGAAAATGCCGTGCGTAGAAAGGCTCGCTCCTGCCGATCTGCTCCAGCAATTTACAGATGATTGACATGTTCAATTAAAGCAGCAGTTACTGGACGCCATTTGCGATACTGACCGGACAAGCCAGTAAATTAGCATATGCTCAATGATTCGGGGAAAATCAATCACTGAGGGGTCACACTCGGTTCTTTTCAACTATGGTAAAAAATAAGCTGCTTTAAAGACAATGTGGAAATAAAATGGGTCTGTTTACTGTTGTAATATCCCTCATTCTGATCTTGCACAAAAAACATGTACAAAAATAACAATAATCTTCATAACAATATTTTTATTTTGCATCACTGAACTATTTTTGCCCCTCTGGTTGAGAAAATAAATAAACAAATAAATAAATAAATATGTTTATATAATTTGTTTACAACAATAATTATACTATTTTGCTTCAAATTGGTTAATAAAGATTCTTTTCCCATGAATATATATTTTACAACAACTGCACCAAAAGAAAGCCTAGCATATACGTTAAAGCAAAAGAGAATTCAAAACAGACGGACGGACGGACGGACGGACGGACAGACAGACAGATAGATAGATAGATAAACGGATAGACAGAACATGAACAGGCCTGCATTGTGCAATTATTATTTGCATTACTAGTTTTCTAATATGCCATCTTTAAATATTAATATTTAAATCACCTATTATTCAATGAAATATGCACTGTTAGCACAAAAATTAAAAACAAGGGATCTGTTTCAAAATGTTATATATATATATATATATATTTATATATCTGTCATCATGGCAAAGATAAAACAAATGAGTTATTAAAACTATTATGTTTAGAAATGTATTTTAAAAAAATCTTCTCCCTGTTAAACAGAAATTGGCGAAAAAATTAATTCAGGGGGTCTAATAATTCTGACTTCAACTGTGTATATATATATATATATATATATATATATATATATATATATATATATATATATATATATATATATATATATATATATATATATAACCCAGCCGGCTCTACACCACCCAACCCGCTCCGAGCTGGTTTCGAACCGGCGACTTTCCGCATGGGAGTCGGTTGCTCCAACAAGGAGGCTAAAGACCATGGCCTCTAGCGACTGTCGCTAGAGCACGTTTAGAGGTCAGAGGAGTGAGGTTTACCTGCACAGCCCCTACTGGCTGGCCTCCGTTACACTCACCCCCCGAAACCTCACTCCCATCCGGGTCACGGCACCAATGTAACCCCGCCGGCTCTACACCACCCAACCCCTACTGGCTGGCCTCCGTTACACATATATATATATATATATATATATATATATATATATATATATATATATATATATATATATTAGTGGTGTAAAGTTGTGGCTTTATACTCAGTATGCCCACTTTTTTCCACAAGCTGTTTGGGAATTACGACTTCTAAGGATCAATAATTGTTTTGCTGATTAAACTTCTCTAATTTACGTATTTACGTCACCTTTAACTACACTAAATGTTTTTGGGTTTTTTTACTCGCACCTTAATTTGTTGAAATCAGTGCATTTTTGTTCAAATTGCGCCATTCCCCACCCCTGACAACCACAGCAGCTGTGAAAAAGAGAGTTTTTTGAAGACATCGACAAGTCAACTGAATGATGTCTCGCTGAAACATTCAGGTACAATTGTTAAACAGCATGGGCATCGCTTTAGCCCCCTATATTTCTATTCAGCCCCCCTAAAATTTTTGCGATTACCTCATGAAAGGTAGAATAAATTATTGCCTCAGTCCCCTTTAAAGCCAATCTTAATAACCCTACCTAATCCAAAACTGTATTACCAAATATTCCTCAAATGCTAGTAATACACTGCGGGTGGACAGATAGACAGAACAATAGACGGACGAACGGACGGACGGACAGATAGATAGATTAATAACATGAACAGGCCTCCATTGTGCAATTATTATGTGCATTAATAGTCTTATAGTATGCTATCTTTAAATATTATTAAAATTGTGTATTATTTCATTAAATATGCACTTTTAGCACAAAAAGAAAGAACAGAAGATAAAATGTGGTTCAAAATTGTTTATATATATATATATATATATATATATATATATATATATATATATATATATATATATATATATATATATATATATATATATATATATATATATATATTTATTTATTTTTTACATTAAAGTTAAAGGATTTTACAGAGATGATTTTTGGAAATCTCTTTATCACTCTATAACAGTCAGAAAAAGGTTTCACAATTTCTTTGTAGAGTAAAATGTTGTATATAATCAGGCAAATTATATATGCACATTTCCCTCAGCAAAAACCTTCAGAACACAGAAATGAATAAAGTTTGATGTCTGTATTAGCTGCTGAAGTGAAAATGTATGCCTTTAAAAAGATATGTATTGTATTTGTTGACACAAATTGATAAAGCGCAATAAAATATACACTCGGGTACATTGGATAAGTGTATTTTGGATGTTTTCTTGACATTAAAAAACACTTTAGGAAAATCTCAACTGACAGGTGCATGAAAAAAAACTGTTTCTCTTGCAGTGTCTCCTCTTCTTGAGCACTAGTTGAACTCTTTCACCTGTTAGAGACTGTTGATGTCCCACAAACCCCTGCTCCTGGTTCTCACACAGCTGTGGCGTGTTGCGGAGGAGGGAACGGGGTTGCCCTCTTTATCTGGCCAGCGATCACTCAGCTTTCTCTAACTGAAAGAGTTGAGGTTGTGTCAGTGGGAAGCCCACCTGGCAAACAGGAGCATCCACCTGCTAGGCCAATCCAACCCTGCCTGAAAAACACACATGCACACACAGACACACAAACGTGCATATGAGACGTGTTTTTGGACAACTGAAATGAATGTTGAGCAGATGCAGAGCTGCAGGCTGGTTTGAGTCCAGATAAAGTGGCATCGTCGTTGAGCTCCGCTCATTTTCTGTGCTCTTCTATTGCTTAGCAACAAGGAGGACAAGTCACAGAAACTGTGTTAAGCTGATTTTGCAAATCAAAGAATGTGGAATCAGACAAAATGTGCAATCAAAACATTTATATGATTATTTATTGCATATATTAAGATCCAATAAACTGAGTTTGTACTCTTTAATGGGAAGGTTGATTTAGAACTATGTGTAGATGTGTGTGTGTATACATACAGTACATACATACACAAGCATACACTATATACACATATTACACACATATTATGTACATATTATTAGATATTATATCACATAGACATACATACAAACACACACACATATATATATATATATATATATATATATATATATATATATATATATATATATATATATATATATATATATATATATATATATAACACATACAGTTGAAGTCAGAATTATTAGCACCCCTGAATTATTAGATCGCTTGTTTATTTTTTCCCCAATTTATGTTTAACGAAGAAAATATTTTTTCAACACATTTCTAAACATAATAGTTTTAATAACTCATTTCTAATAATGGATTTATTTTATTTTTACCATGATGACTTTAAATAGTATTTTCCTACATATATTTCAAGACACTTCTACACAGCTTAAAGTGACATTTAAAGGCTTAACTAGGTTAATTTGGTTAACTAAGCAGGTTAGGGTAATTAGGCAAGTTGTTGTAATGCGACGGTTTGTTCTGTAGATATTTAAGAAAAAATATAGCTTAAAGGGGATAATAATTTTGTTCCTAAAATGGTGTTTAAAAAAATTAAAACTGCTTTTATTCTAGCCAAAATAAAACAAATAAGACTTTTTCCAGAAGAAAAAAATATTATCAAACATACTGTGAAAATGTCTTTGCTCTGTTAAACATCATTTGGGAAATATTTTAAAAAGAAGAAAAAATTTTAAATGGGGCTAATAATTCTGAATTCAACTATGTTTGTGTGACACACACACACACACACACACACACACGCACACACACACACACACACAATTCAGAATTATTAGCCCCCTTCAAAAAATGTCTTTTTAAAATCAGCACTGGTGCCTTATTGTCCCACCAGTGCCAATATACAGCCATATCGCACTGTTAAGAGTGTGATATTGCATATATACAACAGTTCGACAGCATAATTGTGTGTATAAAAAAGAAAATCAAAAATGGAGTCTAAAAATCCTTTTGTGTGAGGAACTACTTTTTCCCGTCATTCATAAACATCTGCAGCTGATGTCAGAACAGCAGAAACCGTTGCTACTTCACCAACATCACTTTAGAGCTAGTGTTTGAATGATTCTCTAGCGTAATGTCTAAATTAATGACAAAATAAGTGATTTTGCTCATTTTATGATTTTAAGAACAGCATAAAATGCCATCAGTCTACAGGGATATATCTCAGTATTTCTCTTACAATCAGAAAAATCACAATAATTAATCCTGGAAAAAAGTAGCGCAATCACTACCAGATTGCTGTTGTGTTTGCGATAAGGTAAAACGGTAAATACATGTGGGCATTTTTTCTTTCTTTCTGCCAACACAACACACATTCCTGATATGAGAGTCCCATTTCACACTCAATACACAACAATTGTATAGTATAAATTCAGCACTACAGCATACAAAAGAGAAAGATCGACTTAGAATATCACTTACCTGTTTAATAATGATTTGATCAGCTGTAGCTAGAAATTACGCTGTTTTAATCTTCTAAGGGCTTATTATGTGGATGGACAACATCTTTGGTCTGGTCAGTATGACAGGCTAATGGCCGCCGACACGCTGTCTCCAGAAATGATAAATATTTAAAATATGCACTATCCTTATGAATAAACTGCATAGCTGCAATCTAAACAACTACATTCTCACATAAAAAGCCGCAAAAGTACATTATGTTACCCAACAGCAGCAATATTTGTCAAACTGTAGAGTGTCCTCTGCTAGTCGCTGTACTGTATGTGAGCGGAGTAATACACAAGGGTGATAAGTGAAAAGCCTTGATGAGGGCTGCTTTTTTGCAGAATATCGCATGGCTATCAGCCAATCAGATTTAAGAACCAGACAGAAAAAGTATAAAAATTTGTTGAGTTTTTGCTTAAATTTTATTGAATTCTTCTACTGATTTTTTTTCTACATTAATAATAATTAACATTGTGTCACAAGTAAAGGTCATGTTTTGATATTTTGTCGATAATGAAATGAAAGTCAAGACAAAAAAATACAGTCAATTCAACAACCTGCACAATATGTGATTTGCGCCATGCATAATTTACACAGATAATTAAATTTGAGGGCAACTATAATAGCAAACACAGCCTGGAGAGAGAAGTCTAGAAGGGATACACTAGTGGTGGATGTGTAAAGCGCTTTGAGAGCCCAGAAAAGCGCTATATAAAAGTAAGGAATAATTATTATTATTATTATTATTATTATTATTATTATTATTATTATTACAGCTGCAAACGGAAGTGAACCATAATTATTTATATTATTACAACAATTCAATTACTCTTGAACAAAACTTACTGGTTATACATTACACTGGGGGGTAGGTTCAGGGGTAGGTGTTAATAAATTACAATTGAATTGGGTAATTTAATAAACAATATAAGTTATTCTTATTAAAATTACTGTTTTTACATAATTGTGAGTGGTAGGTTTAGATTTGGGGACGTGGTAGACGTTAATAAACTACAATTAATGGGTAATTCAATACACTGTGAAACCTAACAGTGAAAAGCACTACATTAAATAAGTTAGTTTAACATAATTTTTAAAAAATTACTTTGACCTGATGAAAAGAGTTATAGTAACTCATAAACCGATGATAACAAGCAGAACTCAAACTGAGTTACAAATAAAATGAATTTTATTTTGTTGTGTAAACTCTGAGGTAGAGGCAATACCAAACAATTTGAGTAGCTTGATGGTTGTTTGGACGCAATTCATTCTATTAACTGAACTCAAACTGCGTTGATAACTGATCTTAAAATGTGTAAGTTACTAATACTCTAATGAAATATGCATTTAAATACAACAGTTCTGTCTGGTTCCCGAATCTGACTGGCTGATAATATAAAAGCACTCGTACAGCCTCTTCACTCTTATGTATTACCCCTCCCACAGATTGACAGCAGATCAATACTCACTACAGCTTGACATATATTGCTGCTGTTGGGCAACACAAGGTAATTTTGAGGCTTTTTAGGCAAGAATCTAATTGTTTTGATTGTAAATATGCAGTTTATTTATAAGGATTGCGCCTATTTTAAATATTTATAATTTCAGAGATTCAGCGCGCCAGCATCCATCTGTCACGTTAAACCAAGAAAAAGAAAACAACAAAGGTGAATACTGCAAATGTTTATTGACCAATGGTCATAAATCAAAATGGTGCAAAAAAATGTCCAAAACAAAAAAACAACAAGTCTAGTAGCAGGGTGTGAATAAATTTCCAGATACATGGCTGAGAAGCGTCCAACAAAAAGTCCTGACAAAACACAGAAAGGAAATAATTTCAAACTACAGCTGATCAATTAATTATAAAACTGGTAAGTGACCCTGGAAGTCGATCTCTCTCTTTTGCATGTTGTAGTACTGCATTTATACCATAGTAATCTGGTAGTGTTTGCATTGCTTTGGCTTTTTCAAGGTTAATTGTTGTGATCTCCCGATTGCAACAGAGAAAAACTATGAAATGTCTCAAGACTGATGGCATTTCATGATGTTCAGTCTTATAATCCTAATGTGCAAAATCACCTGTTTTGTCATCACTTTAGACATTATGCTAGAGAATCATTTAAATACTAGCTCTAAAGTGACGTTTAGTTGCAACGATTTCTGCTGTTCTGACGTCAGCTGCAGATGTGAATGGCGGAAGAAAGTAGTTCCTCATACAAGGGATACATACAGGGATTTCTAAATTGTATATTTGATTTTATCTAAATATACATGATTATGCCTTTGAACTGTTGTATAAACGCAATATCACACTTGTACCGATATGGCTGAATATCATCACTAGTGGGACACTAAGACACTAACGCTCGCCTGCCACCAGTGTCGATATACAATCACACTTCTACTCATGTGATATTGCTCATATAAGACTCAATATATGTTTACAGTACTCAAATTTGGTTTCATAACTTAAATGGTTTGCTCGGTTTTCTCAAATAGTTTGAGTTATCTTAACTTATCGGGTTTTCTAGTGTAAATAATATAAATAACTGTCATGATAATTACTGTTTTTGCATTACTGTTTGTGGTAGGTCTAGGTTTGGGGTGTGGGGAATTGTTAAAAAAAAACTACAATTACTGAGTAATTTAATAAATAAAATAAATAATAATCATTATCTTCTGACCACAGCTGTATCCCTTCTAGCAATAACGCCCAAGAAGCTAGCATGCTAAAAAATGAACCCTAAACATACTTATTTTCGTAACCCTAAATATGCTAACACATGAATGGCGTTAGCTGTATATTTGGACAATCATGTTAACTTTTAAAATCAGTTAAGCTCTTCGCAGTGAGCCGAGAAGGTCTCCTGTGGCTCGATTCAAGCCCTCTGTCCACCAATTACTTACTGTGACAGAAGAAGACATTAAAAATGCATGAGCGCGGAGACGGAGGACACTTTAAATATGCACACTTTAGCTCCGTGTTAAAGCCCAGCGAACTGCCTGACTGTCGGTGAACTACATAAACAGCTGCTTTTAAAGAGACATCACAAAAGCTCATAAATGCACGATCTGAACGCTATACATGGACACAGTAACTCACAAACAGTGCTTTGGATAAGTGACACCATTGCCTTCTGTAGAGTTTGTTGTTAGCGTGTTGCTAATGTAATGCTAATTAGACAGACTATAAGTATAAAGGTACAAATGTTATGGAAAATTAGTTGCATTGTATCTTTTAGTTAAAGCCAAGTGATCATAATTGGCTATCTGCATGGCAAAAACTGAGTAAGAATACAAATATATACTTAATATACTCAGGTTATATTGCAAAGCTTTCTACATTCATATTTAATAACAGTTCTAAAACTTAATTCTGGCAAAAAAAAATTACAAAACAATTATGCTTACATCAAAACATACATATTAGTACCCATATGTACCTTTATGTCACCATTGTGGAGCCTTCAGGTACAAATATGGGGACATGAGTCCGGTGACAACTCCCGTAACTTTATTTCTGAAAGTGTAGGAAAATTTAAGATTAAAATTGAAAAATGTGTATTTTATTAAATGTGTACAATTTAATAACCAACTTTTCAAACCTACAATTAAAAAAAAAAAACTCTAAGAATAATAATAAAAAAACACCTAGAAGATTATTAAAAAGAGTTACACTTACCGGTCACTTTATTAGGTACACCTGACTAGTACCGGGTTGGACCCACTTTTGCCTTTAGAACAGCCTTAATCCTTCGTGGCGTAGATTCAATCAGGTACTGGGAACATTCCTCAGAAATTCTGGTTCATACTGGCATGATAGCATCACGCAGTTGCTGCAGATTTGTCGGCTGCACATCCATGATGAGAATCTCCCATTCCACCACAACCAAAAGGTCTATTGGATTGAGTTCTGATGACTGTGGAGGCCAATTCCAAAGTACAAAGCACGGTGAACTCATTGTCATGTTCAAGAAACCAGTCATGACGTGAGAAGACGTGAGAAGATGGGTACACTGTGGTCATAAAGGAATGGACATGGTCAGCAAGAATACTCAGGTAGGCTGTGGTGTTGAAACACTATAATCATCGGTACAAATGGGCCCAAAGTGTTCCAAGAAAATATCCCACATACCATTACACCACCACTACCAGCCTGAACTGTTGATACAAGGCAGGATGGATCCATGCTTTCATGTTGTTGACGCCAAATTCTGACCCTACCATCCGAATGTTGCTTCTATTGTCCACTTTTGGTGAGCCTGTGAGAATTGTAGCCTCAGTTTCTTGCTCTTTGCTCACAAGGTGGCACCCAATGTGGTCTTCTGCTGCTGTAGCCCATCTGCCTCAAGGTTGGATGTGTTGTGCGTTCAGAGATGCTCTTCTGCATACCTCAGTTGTAACGAGTGGTCACTGTTGTCTTTATATCAGCTCAAACCAGTCTGGCCATTCTCTTCTGGCATCAACATGGCATTCGCCCCCACAGAACTGCAGCTCACTGGATATTTTCTCTTTTTTGGACCACTCTCTGCAAACCCTACAGATGGTTGTGCGTGAAAATCCTAGTAGACCAGCAGTTTTTGAAATACTCAGACCAGTCCGTCTGACACCAACAACCATGCCTCGTTTAAAGTCACTTAAACCACCTTTCTTCCCCATTCTGATGCTCTGTTTGAACTGCAGCAGATCGTCTTGACCATGTCTACATGCCTAAATGCATTGAGTTTCCTGATGAGTGTGTTTGCGTGTGCTTATAAAACAAAAATGTTCAAATTGTACACAAAAAATATATATATTATTATTAAATATTACTATTATTACTGCAAAAAAATAAAAATAAAATAATTAAAACATTTTTAAAATATATATTTTATTGATGATAAAATGATCAAAGAGAGTTTCTTATATTAAATACTATGATGATGATGATGACATTTATTATTATAATTTTTTTATTTTATTTTAATTTTGTTGTTGTTATTAAAGCATGTTTTTGTGTGTAAACATCTAAGGATTTCGTTTATTTTTCCATCATACTGATTTTTCACAGATCTCAGCACTTCTTAAAGTAGGACATATGCAACGTTGCCTTCAAATTTGTCTAATGATAGGAGGCGATGTCTTTTAAAATGTCTTAAAATGCTCCCACACTATGTCTGCAAAAGAACAGTTTTACCCTGATGTCTCAGTGCAGGTGAACTAACAGTAAACTGTTCTATTTTTGTCGCTTTAGAAGCTCCGGGTCACAGGTTACAAAGAAAAAGAACAAACCAAGAAAAGCTGGAAATGAAGGTAGGGGTGGTGAAAAAGCAAGGAAACATGCTGGAAAGTTTCTTTTTTATGGTCTGCGAGTACATTCTTCGAAATGTCAAAATAAACGATCAGGTCAAGAAAAAGAAAGAGCAGTGCATTTTGGGCTTTTATTCAGAGCATTAGGCTTGTACGGAGAACAAAAAGAAAGTCCCTGAGCGTTTTGTTCCGGTGGATAAAATGCAGTAAGACACAATGAGCAATTAATTACTTTTTTCCCCCAAGTACATTTAGTAACCTAGCTGAGCTGCAAAGTCAAAAAATGAAGGTTTGAAAGGAGCATGTTGTAAAATAATAATCATAATGACATTTGATTGGGACCAGATATGAATCAGTGGGTTTGTGAAAATGCTTTGAAAGCCAATATAAAAATAGACTCCCGATTTTCTAAAAATCATTCTCCGGTGATTATGAAGGAATCAAATCAGTTTTTTCTTTACTCACTAGTAATTAATAAGCAGTGATGGGAATAAAGATGCTATAAATAAATGGCTTACTAACAGTGATACTGTTTTTAGTAACAAATAATCAAATGAATTATTAATAATAATTATAACAAAATGACTGTTTCCCCCGTTACAATGCCATTACTAACTATAAAAATGCGCATTACTAAAATTGAGTACACTGAAGCGGTTTTCATGCAAGCAGCGTCTCTCTCAGCCATTGACCTCTCTCGTAGTGTACCTGAGAACGTGATGATTGGCTTAAATAGATTACATTTCAATCGTTTGCCAATCAGAGGGAGTATAGTGCGGGTTTACACACATAGTCAGTCGCACACACTAACGTCCGGGAGTCAGAACGATGGCAAATCCAACAAGTTCAAAGGAAGCGTTTGCAAACTGGAAATATAAGCACTACTTTTCCCTCATTGAAGTGAAAGGCACGAACGTTTATGTATGGTGCAACGATATGAAATTCCAAAAAAAAAAAAAAAAGTCTCTCTGCGTTGGTGAACAGTAATTCTAATCTAATGAAGCACCTCGCGCCATCATATCCAACCACAAAATTAGTGGCTACGCAAGTCATAACGTGAGGAGACGAATCCACGGCGTCAAAGCAAATAAAACTTAATTTTCTCCACAGCAAACACTTATTACTCAGAATTAAACAAAAAATATCTGTATATATAGATGAGGACATGCTGCCGTTGTCCTCACATTGTCCCACAACAACATTAAAATAGTGTAGATTAGTGTACAATGTTTTACATTTATTTTATAGTCATTTGCAGTGGTGCAAAGTAACAAATTACAAATACTCAAATTACTGTAATTGAGTAGTTTCTTTTCAGGAATTGGACTTTAAGTAGTCTTAAAAATGTGTACTTTTACTTTCCCTTGAGTACATTTTTACTGCAGCAGTGGCACTTTTACTCCACTATCTTCCTTCAACCTGTAGTCACCACTTCATTTTTACTTGTCTATTGGGATTACAAAAATCAGTCCTGTGATTCCCGTGCAATCAAATCGAATCGCACATACCGTAGAAGTAATATCGCATTATAATGAACTACCTCAAGACATGGGCGATTCATAAATGCAGCAAACTGTTAGGAAGCATAAAAGTGTTTAAGAAGATGTCGAAAATCTATACACGCATTGACCCAGAGACTGTTTGGACTGAATGTCACTGATGAGAAGATGTCAGATGTTTACTGTATTATGAATGGCCTTAACGAAATGGCCTTTGAAACCCAGCAGGCACAAGATGTCAACATGACGTCCTATTGACGTTGTACCCCAACATCGTGGGGACATTGCATTTTGAAAATCGGGTTGACGTCAGAACCCAAATCAAATATCAACATATAATGATGTTACAGCTTGATGTTGTGTTGTGGTTACCACTATGACGTCTATCAGACATTGGATTTTGGTTGCCATACCTAACGAAATATTGTCAGTATGTGGGATCATTATGACATTGGTTTAAAATGTTGGCTCAAATTTCAATTTTCGTCACTTTCCAACACAACCTGAAATCAACCAAATATTGAAGTGGATTTTAAACTCTTTAAAATGTGAAGTTAATGTGTATATTCAAATTGTATGTGTATAATCTGCTTGTAGACTTGCATACCATTAGAAGAATTACCATATCACAAGAAATGGATAAGTTATTTAGTTATCAGGTTTGGGTCAGGGTTTAACCTAGATGGAATTTGTGTGATATATGTAGAACTAAGACAAAAACAGATGACAGAGGGGGAATTTGGGGTCAAGGGTTAACCTAGGTGGGATCTTGTGTGACAAATTAGAACAAAGGGAAAAAACAGTTGCAAAAGAGTATTTAAACAGGCCAGAACATCAGTGAGACAGAATATTCAGACAGAGATGCTACTGGGGGTCTCCTGAAGATTTTCCTTTGTTGTCAACAATAAAGTATACTGCTCCGATATTCATAACCTCCAGACTGAGTTTGATTGATTAAGAGGAAAACCTAAGAAACCCCCACAATATCAACGTCATTTGAGGTAGAATGTCAAAATAGCGTTGTCCTTAGACGCCTGCTAGAAATTTTTGTTAACTGACATCACAACCTAAATCTAAACCTATTATTAAAGTCTTATGACATTTTTTGCCTGCTGGGCTATAACTAAATGCACTACAGAATGTTACGTTTACATACATCCACAAATTACATGTAATGCATCAGCTTTTTACAGCATAATACTCAGCATAATAATAATAGCATAATAAGTACTTTTGAAAGGTCTACTTTTTACTCATACACTGAAAAAAATGTCTGCAAAACTGCTGCAAAAAAATCATTTGTGTTGAATTTAAACAAACAAATTAAATGTAATGAAATTCAACTTAATTAGTTTTTTTTAATTCAGCCCAAATAAATTGTTTGCAGCCACTTAACGAAAAGAGAATTAGTAAATCCAAGGAATCATCTCTGAATCATTTTTTTTTAGTGTACTCTAAATATATTTACAACAGATACTTTTACTCTACTTGCACTACATTTTAGGCACGTAATGGTACTTTTACTTACAGTAAGTATGACTATTCAGTACTCTTTCCACCACTGATCAATCGACAAATTCATTTTTTAAGTAAATGCATTAGTTACTTTCCATGGTAACTAGTAACTCTTATAATTTTGTTACTAACATTGTTTGTATTTGTGAGAAGTAACTATAACTAGCTACTCTTTTAAAAAAATGTGCCCAACACTTGGAATAAAACCGCATTTGCTTATCTTTAAGTTTTCTATTAGTCATTTAAATAATGCTGGACTGAGTGTATTTGAGGAGAGTGATGCTAACATTAACTTACATTGTAAAAATAGATTCATAAAACAGCAGTTTTCTTTATTTTGTGATTCAAGTTTTTATTTTTCTGCTTATTTATGCATTTGAATTGCACCTTCATCTTTCCTCCATCAACTTTTAACCTTTAAAAGTTTGAAAAGTGACTTTTATTTATGTTTTGAATAGTTTAAAGTGATATATTGTCTGTATTGGTGCAGGAAATTACACTACAAAAACCTTGTAATGCCAGTACATCTTCTGTTATTTGACAGACTTATTCCTCGATATTTCCCATTTCAAACTACTAAAACATCAATGATAGTCACTTTGTTAAAGTGTAGAATTACATTTTCAACATCAAAAGTCGACAGAGCAGAGATCAAGCTCCCATAATGCAATTCACAACCGTAAATAAACGCTTGTGTAATCACAAAATATGGAAACTGTTAATTAACAGAAAAAAAGTTTCAATTAACACTCAAAACAGCAAACGGTCTTCCTACTTTGACAGAATAAAAACATTTTGGATTGTATTAAGGCTGTAAAACCAGCTGTTAGAAGCTTGTGCCACACTGACATTCATTCACAGGTCAAGACGGTCTGCTGTTCTGTTCCTGGATCACGTATTTGTGAGAAAGCACAACATTATCGTAATCGAAGTCCTCGTCCAGGTGGAAAGGAACAACCTCGTCATTTTCATCCTAAAATGACAAAAAAAAAAAAATGACAAAGTTTTACAGGTTGTTTTGAGTGCTTTTGTAGATATTACCTGTGTAATGTGGCTGTTTGTAAGTCTAAAATGTCTACAAAGTTTCAAAGATGAACAACGCTTTTGTCTCCTAAAAAGAAAGAAGCAATTTCTGCCTGAAGTGAATCATCAGTGAATCCAATTTTATTTCCTGCACAAATTTCCTGTGCAGGTTTGTAGCAAATGTCCATAATGCCAGGCTACGGTCTTCACTATGTTTCCACATTGTCGCATATTTTTATTTATTTATTTTTATGGAATGTCACATTAAAAAAAGTGTTTAATGAAAATACCAAGATGCATGTAATTGTTTAAAACACATACACTACCTGACAATATTGTTGTCGCCTTTTTTAAGTTTTAGTAACTACAAATAATAACTAATAATTCTAGTAATAACAGTAAATAGTTTACTCTAGTAAATAATAACTAACTCTAGTTGATTATTTGGTATCAGAGGTGGCTTATATGAAAGGAAAAGGCCTCTAGATTATGCTTATTTTACCAAAATAAAATATGATCATGCCTTGATTTTTTATTATTTAATTAGGATTATTTGTTGCTCTTACAACTGGGATTGACGACAAGATTTCTGTCAGTTAGTGTAAAGAAAAACAAATGTTTTATCTGATAAGAAATGTGCATAAACTACGATGGAAAGACATTTACTGAATAAATTTTGTTGTGCGCATCAAAAAATGTCATGTGATTTTGTTTTGACAGATCATTGGATTATAAAAATGTGTGCAATGGGGCAACATTACTGGGGAAAGCAGCAGACTGATCACATTGCAAATCATTTGCAACTGTCTTGAGCGTCTGCGCTTAGTCTTAAACTATAAGAAAAAGGCTTATGGTGGCTTCTCTTCTACCAAAAGAATTCCATTTTTATTTTTCATATCAGAACGTGATGATTTTGGACACTCTTTGACTCATTGGAAGAAACTGGATGCTTCATTCACAAATAGTTTATGAAATATTAGTTTTCCTAAAGTCTAATTCACTTCTTTGTATTGAAACTCATCACAAACAGCTTGTCCATAGCTATCACACATACGACTCTATATTAATGCTATAAAGATTATTAGTGCCACATTATTTTAAATGACATGAAATACTTTTAAATTAATCATTTATTACAATCCACTTATTATGTACATACAAGATTTTATATTGTACTCATTTTGAAGAATTGAGCAAATATTTTGAAGAAAGCCCGAAATCTGTAACTATTGACTTCCATAGAGTTCGGCTTTTCTTAAGTTAATGGTTACAGGTTTTCAGCTTTCTTCAAAATATCTTTTTTTGTGTTTTACAATCACTTGAGTAAGTTGAGTAATTGTTCATTTTTAGGTGAACTATCCCTTTAATTTTATAGCAGGCTTCTAATGAAGTGCAAAATAAGTTTATTTTAGGACAAAAATTGTTTAGTTTTGTGATCTAGGACAGTAGTTCCCAACCTTTTTTTTGCCTAAGAGCCTTTTTTCCCCGGAAAATATTGTGAGGCCCTCCTCCACATTTAATGATATTACCGCTCATAAAAAATTGCAGTAATGATGACAAAAAATTTTGTTTTCAAACAAACAATATGTTTATTACTAAATCTAGATACATTTATGCACAAATAATGTAAAATATAAAGCAAAACATCAGTAGGCCATTTGTAACTGAAAAAAAAATGAGCCTTTGGCCTTTAAATTGGCCCTATTTGAAATTTGATAACAAAAATATCAGTATTCACACTGGTGTATAAGGGGAAAAACAATATAGGCTATTAATATTTATTACGTGCATAATATTTGTTATGCTCTATCAAATAGTGTGAGGACTGCTGCCAGGCGAACCAGTGAGTCTTTTTTGTGGAGGACGGACTACGAATTTGTCTGTATTTGTTTAGCTAGAGCAGTGGTCCTCAACCTGTTTATCACCACGGAGTGGTCAACGATTGACAATTTTACCGTGGACAAGGGGGTTTGGTGTTTCGTAGGTTTGCTAGGCGACCAATAACCGTTTTCTCAGAAGACGACAAGCTGAAAAAACATTGCTGTCGCTCTGATACAAGTTTTATTTATGGAGAAAAGTACAAAACACTGCAGTGTTTGTGTGTTCTGTGTTTGTCTGAGAAAACTAATCTTACCAAAATGTGTATATTCCATACAAGCTGAAGCTGATCGGTCCATTCTTGTCACGTGACTCGCGGTGCGTTCGCAGCCCGGGGTTCACTAGTGCGAGCGCATCACGCCGATTGTGTGTGCAAACCGCGCACCTCCATTGGAAACAACAAACTTGTGCAAACTAGAAATACGCAATATGCAAACGGCCCTAAATGCTGGATTCACCTGATTTGTTGACAAGTGGTTTGCGGATCCATTCCTTGGCAGTTCCTTCACTTGGCCTTTTCCTCTTGGCAAAGAAACTTTCCAAAGACGTCTGTTTCATACTCATTTTGCTGCATTTGGGTTAAATTTGGGCGCTAAAGTGACCGAGATGTAAGCGAGAGAATACGGTAATTTTTCAAAATAAAAGACTTTTCAAAATAAAACATCGTTCAGACTCAAATAATGATAAAAAGGAAATAAA